>NC_070634.1:14497227-14642227 GCF_947347685.1 Pleuronectes platessa
AAGCACACACACGCACCACACCACACTTTTACACAATACCGCTCACAGCTTGAGGAGGTGTTGATGGATTAGACATCTGGAGTTGGCTGACAAGGAGAGAAAATGAGGCAGAGCTGCACAGAGGAGAAAAGAGGACGGGGAAAAGAGAGGCAGAGTCTGGAAGAGCGAGAAAGGTTTAGTGAGGCGGCACGCAGGAAGGAAGGGAGGAAGGAAGTGAGTAAGGAAGGCGAGAAGAAGAAGGAGACGATCCAGTCAGCAAAAAAGGAGGGAGATGAGGAGAGGAAGACATTGGAGCTCAGCCGAGAGGCCAAAGTGGAAGATGGGTGAAAGAAAAGTGAGACATGCGAGAAAGCCAGCTGTCCCTGATCCCGCTCTCCCACCGCAGGATTTCCATGCTGCTGCTGCAGGATACGACTGCAGATCCAACATATTTGCCTGACTTTAACCTTATTTGATGACTTCTGTCTCCACATGTCAGAGGTAATGAAAGCACTGCGAGGGAAAAGCTGCTCCAGTCAGCAGCAGTCGTAATGGGATTTACACAACTTTTCCGCTGGAGTGAAACCGTGTCGGCACATGAAGATGTTGGGAAAGACGTTTGTCAAGTGAAGGTTCACGAGAGCTGCTGCTGCTGGAAGCTGCCCTGCAACAGGATGACTAGTTATTCAGGTCCCATTAAATATAACATTTACACACAGTATATTCTAGGTAGAAGAATATGAATGCCTGCAAAGTAGCATTAAAAGCTGTGTGTGTTTGTTTGATCGTGGACACGAGTGCAGTTTCTTTTTTGAATGGGCTACAAAAGCTTGACCTGGAATGATGATGCTTGCAGCTTCCATTCTGAAACTGTAAAAATGACCTGCAGTAATTGAGCCGCAAAAAAGAAGATAGTAATTTAAAATTCCTCTGAAGCCCGACTCATGAAGCAGAACCGAACTCGAGAATCAGTTGTCATGGCCAACTTATCAACCGAATGATTAGATAGAAACTTGTCCGTCTGTGACATGTGTGCAAATTACATTACATTTCATTTAGCTGACGTTTATGTCCAAATTTTTTTAGTACACTCAACATTTATGAGGGGCCAGTTAGGGGTTCACTATCTTGCCAAGGACACTTCGGTATGCAGATGGGGAAGAGTGGGGATTGAATCGGCAACCTTCATGTTGGAGAACGCCCACTCTACCCCCTAGGCCACGCCGCCCGGTGTGGCCTAGGGGGAGGAGAAGCTGAGTGATATTCAGTTGGGTTTGTGGTAACACGAGGTGTATTTATCCCCACTGTGAGATTGCTGTTGCAAGGGCAAGAATATAATGGATTGTTTGTTTGTGTACTTTCAGCGGAATTGCTTAAGTGTTACAAACAATTTACTTCAATTGCTAATTTGTAGAGTTCATGTTTTAAGTTTGACAAATATTCTAAACTGGCTAAATGAACTCTCTTCAGAGTTCACAAGGCTGAACGATGCTTGGTGAAAAGCTTAAAAGATATTTTTGGTTACTTAGTATTGGGCTAATTGCTAATTCATTTTATGTACTGAATCCACAACACATTAACTCTGGCCTTTGTAATTCATTCATGCTTTAACTCAGAGCAGTGCTTGAAATCAAGGGGCACAATGAAGAGACTTTTTGGACAAAGGCCTATAATCCTGTTCCCCTGGCCACTTGAGCCGCCCTTTCAAAATAAAACACCTGTGGTTTCGACTCAAGGGAACAAAGTTTCCTCTGCCTCGACTTAAGTGTTATCTCTCCAGTGTTCTACGCAGCTAAATCTGTTCCTGACAACGATAATCCCCAAGGCAAGGTGTGCTAAGAAAGTATTTTCCTCCTGGTGAATCCAACGACACACACCCTTGCCTCATCCAACGCACATACACGCACAAAATCCCTGACCCTCTAACACTGTAACCTTGATCCGATTTGAACTCCCTGGGATTTCATTGACTAATAAAGCCTTGATTTATTCATACGAGCCCTAACACTCTGTTTCATTCTCCACAGGTGTCATATGCGCGACCCAGCTCAGCCTCCATCCGTGATGCCAACCTGTATGTGAGCGGCCTGCCCAAGACAATGACCCAGAAGGAGCTGGAGCAGCTCTTCTCCCAGTACGGACGCATCATCACCTCCCGCATCCTCGTCGACCAGGTCACAGGTATCCATGGGGCTGCACCTCCTCTCTTTTTACACTGTGACACGGACGCTCATGATCAGGCCGACGGTGAAGGCACAAAAAAGCACAAACGCACACACACGTACACACACAGAGTACTTATATACTTTATATATTTCAAATATCTGTCATTTGTGTGATCATGTGAGAATTAGATCTATGAACACACGAGTAATATGTAGAACCAACTGCTTTTCTCGAGAAAAAATATATATAACCATTTATCCAAAGTATTTCTAGAATACGTAAATATTCTCAAATCCTACAAAATTGTACCCGATGCTCAAGTTGCAACACACTTCAGTCATACCAAAATGGCCGCCGAGTGCGTCATACTCCGGCGTACTTGTCTTCGCTAAAACTGTAAACCTGTAAACTCTGGTGCAACATTTAGGTAGGTCTCCATTTGACTGCAGCATCACATCTATGTCTTCTTCACTCTATATGTGTTGATCCTATGGAGTGTTGGAGGACACCTTCCCTTTATTCACCTTTTCACTACAGTTGATCGCTATTGTACAGACTCTGGCAGCACCCGTACCCAGGATATTGTGGCTTCATTTCTGGATAGTGGGAGGAGGTGGACATGCGCCGTCCATCTTTCCATAGAGTCTATGATCAGAGTACGTTCTTATTAATATCATAATTGGTTTGAATACTTCAGCCCAGCCCCACCATTCCACACTTAGCGTCTGTTTAAGTGAATGAACTCAGCAGACGATTGTTCTGGACCACGGCCCCGGCCTCCACGGCAAAAAGGATGATTATATTAGAGGCACAAGCTGCGTAATATACACGCTCTTTTACACATTCCACTACATCAGAAACACAGGAATGAATCACATCAGTGCATTGTGTTGCAGAAGAACCCCTCCAGCATGTCTCTTAGATCCATTTCAGGGCTTGTGCGTGTGCCTACAGGCTGCAACCTGCTCCAGTGTTATGTGCAATGTGTACTGATGAAGCAGAAAGGGAGCAGCATGCTGTAAGCCACACTAATTTGCCTAAGCAGAATAAATCACTGCTGGCAGTGAAGTGCAGGCCTGTCTGTATACACACTGAGCAGAGGAGAGGAGAGGGTGAGAGGAGAGGGGAAAGGGAAACAAAGGAGAGGAGAAAAGGAGACGGGGGGAGGAGAGGAGTGCACACGAGGAGGCAGAGAGGATGGAGGGGAAAGAGGGTGGAGATGAGCGGAGACGTGAGAATGAGAGGCAATGAGCAGAGGGAGGAGGTGAAGGGAGAGGGGCAGCAGGAGGGTAACGTAGATGAAAAACAATGGGGCCATTTCCATCCTCATCAAACACACATTTGGATGAAGTGAGCACCTCTCCTCTGCTGTCTGCCTGTTTTAACAGCTCCTGTCTGTCTCTGCAAACTAACAGAGAGGTCACACCACCACGCTGGCTGCTCACACCCAGGGGACTCCCGATACGAAACGAGACAGCCACACGCACAACATAGATTTTTCAGCTCCACAGCCCAGGCCACACATGGGGAGAAGTACAAATCTCAACGCAGGCGGGGGGGTCACGGGAAGGCAGAGGTTCTGATGCGTTCAGTATAGGTGGCGTTCACGAGATGCTGAATAATTTATAGCGTTCTTTCGTGACTGGCGCGAGGTCACTTTTCAAGTGGAGTGTTCTCGTGAGCATGTACAGATAAAGAGCTGCAGCCGTTTACTTCCACCGCTGAGAATAATATAAACACCCACATGAAAGGAAAATGCTCAATTAAGAAAACGAATGGAGTTTATTCAAATCCTCCCTCTTTTCACAACCTTTAATTTTAAGTCACCAAAGGTTTAATATTCTCACATTTCGCCCTCGGATAGTTTATTAATCAACGGTTTTCCGTCTTTACAAACATTTAATTGATCACATTTGGCACACCAATTAAACTTAACACCTTTTAGTACATGTGTTAATTTGGTTAATTTTAGAAATACCACATTTCTTTGTTGTTTTTTGGTCTGAGGTTAAAAAGCTACTTAAATTAAGTAAAAAACTAAGGTTGTCAGACGTTAACATCACTTGGCTCCAAGAGAATATCAACACTATGGGAAGGTAGAAAAATTAATTATCATCTTCGCCTAGGAGTTTATGTTTTCATAGGCGATTATTAGCAGAATTACACAAAAACTACTCAAGCAAGACAGGTGGGGCATGACCCAAGAAAGAACCCATCAATCCCAGTGTGGACCTGGATCATGGACTTTTTATTTTTACTTTCTTAAACATAGTAAGGTAAGCCATCGGTGGAAGTATGCACTCTCTGAATCCCCATCTAGTTTGATTTCTGACATGAATACCACCATTTACATGCCTCTTTTTATTACTGGGATTCATTTGAAGGTGGATATACCCTGGCAGTCCAACAATTCTGGCTCGCAGCGTTAATAGGTTTATTGGTCCTCACACACTTGAGTCCATAGAGCAGAGGTGGTTTCACACTTTGCGCCTCGACTACACTTACTGTTATCCTATTTACCCATCTGGCTCAAAACCGAAATACACAAAGATTCACACCGGCGCCCGATGCTCACACAGAGGCACAAAGATAATGCGAGCAGGAGAGAAACGTTCTGCGATGTGTCTCCGGAGGGTGAAGGATCAGCAGGAGAAAAGTTAATGATTAATTAGATGTTGGAGTTGCTGGTGATTAAAAACTGGAGGACTTTAGAAGAGCCCTGAGAGTAGTGTGCTGGCATCACTGACTCATCTCTTTCTACTCAGTTACTGCGCACACACAAGACAATACACGCATCTGCCACACACAAACACACACTTGCTGCTATTAAGAGAGAAACGGGCTGCAAATTAAAACTCCCCCATGACTGCCAAAAATGTAAGTACAGAAGAAGAAAGGAGAGACAGGAAGGCGAGAAAAAGAGGCACACACTGATTTTTGGTTTGCGTCAAACTGGATCCTGATGATTCAATAAGTGAAGTTCACTTCTGGGATTCAGAGTCGTCGGATGTCCTTGTGATGATTTTGTTCCAGTCACTTCTAAGAACACGGTCTCTTGAGTAGAAACTACAGCTATATTAACAGTTTTGATTTCAGTGATTCACTTGTGACATTATTATCCTGTGGTCCCTTGTTGCAGGTCACCGGTGACTCAGTATCCCCACATTCCAATTAATGTTTAAATTCTGTACAAAAGTAACAGCCTTGTCTATACATCGAAGACGCTGTAGAGAAGGGTGATGGACGGACAGAAATGCATAGGAACAGAACTGCGACACAAAGTCGTTGAGGAAGCCGTTCTCCAGAGCCCACTGGCAGATGGGCTGATGATCCCCAGCTCCTCCTCTGCTAAACTGGGAACATGAAGCCTGTTCTCTAAACGACCTCCTCATCAACAAGATGCACTCTGCAGTCACTCTTATGTTCATAAGGACAAAAAAGGAAATTTAGATTCATCGCTGTGAGCATCATTCAGTGGGAGGAAGCCGAGACAAAACCCACTGAAACTGCCAAATTACCCCAGAGACTCAGAGAGCGAACACCACATCGACTTGACAAGGATATCTCTCCATCTGTCCATCTCTTCCTCCGTCCCCTCACCCTCTATTGATTCCTTCTAAATGGATAAGCATATTTTGCCTCTTTATCAGTGTGAAACGTGCGAGCTGGATTCCCACTCCTGCCTTTCTTGCTTCTCCAAACCTTCAGGGAAGGAAGCCGAGCCGTGATCTCGTGCTCTGGCAGCTGGTTTAGGGTTGCCTCAATTCGAAAAAAAGATATCAGAGACAGCTTTGGATCGATAGTTAGCTATTCCCAGTTCTTCTTCCTGGACCAGTAGGCGAGCAGAGGTCAATGCTTACCTGATCATTGACCGAAAATACAATCGATCCGCAGACTTGGCTTTCATACATGGTGACTCAGATGTGAAACTTAATTGCTGCTCAGCGTGGCTGGGAAATGGCTGACGTCACGTTTCCTTTGTGTTGAACAGAGGCTAGCGATGCAACTAGTAACAAGTTGTTTGTGCCATCATTCTATGTAAGACGGTGATTTTAAACACTGATGAATGGTTGCGTGGAGTCAAGCTACAGCTGTGTGGTTGGCAGAGTTGTTCCTGATCAATATAGCATGCAAGGAGACATATTATGCTCATATCCAACTCCAAAATGTTTACATGCTCACTTCCCCCATACTGTCCAGTGCTGCTGCTCCTCCTCTCAGCCTCTGTCTGAAACACTTGGTTTTAGCTCCTGTCTCTTTAAGATTTTTTTTGTAGACCTTTCACATACATAATAACAACAAGAAAACACATTAGGAAAGAAAAACTCAAGAAGCCTGATATTTTCCTGTTAAACAAAGGGAATTTAAGGTTTTGCTGCCAAGAGACATCCACGTGTGAAGCTATGCACTTTTTTTTTGAGTATTTACTTTATTTAGTTATCAGTATATTGGAGATTACAGATATAAAATCTCAGGCGAGACCAAGACAAACAATATTATGTAAAAATGAAACTGGTTGAGAAGTTCATTACAGAAACACGCAGCAATAATATGTTGCCGTAAGTACACAGAGTGCCTTTCGGAGTTGACTTGTTTTGGGGGTATTGAGTCCAGTCGTGTAATGTTCAGATGCATATAACGTTTTTATTGGGACTCGGTGATCAACACAGGCACTTTGCAGTTAGTAACTCTGTTGGAGGCTATAAAATTTTGATTATGTTTACATGCAACAATAATGGCAGTGCTTAATAGAACCGTCTGAAGATTACGTGCCTCATGACTCACCCTGGGTAAAAGTGAACCGAAGCTATTTTAGTCAGAACAGAAGAAAGAACATCAGAAATCACACAGATGCCATCCCCTGTATTTTGGTATTTTTAGATGAGGGGAAAAAGAGAGAGAGTGAGAGAGACGTGAACAGAAGATTGATTAAAGATTATGACAGAACGAGAGAGAGAGAGAGAGAATTACTTTTAAATGTCTCAACATTAATGATCAAATTGAAATCAAATAAAATGAGTTCAATGTCTCCAAAAAAATAACTGAACAGTTTCATGTGGGCGTAGATAGATACATAGATGTTACATTATTCTGCAGTAGCATTGTGTTGCTTGCACACGATATGGTGCGCACAATGCATCACCGTGAATAATATAAGATGTGAAATATGTTCATTTAGTGGCTGCAGGATTGTCATTCATATTCGTCCTGCTCCCAAAGTTTTGGATGAGTGTAGAGATTGATATCACCTAAAGGGAGAGCTGATGATGCTGCTTTATAAATTGTAGTAAATGTGGTTCATAGATAATGGCAAAAATCTGGTTTATTGGTCAAAACAATCCAATTAAAATGTATTCTGCGAGTGGGCCCCTTGACACGCAAATAGTGATTTAAGTCACTAAAATAAGAGATATTATCATACGCCTTCCAAAGACTTTCAAATAATCCTGTTTCTGTGTATCCATGTAAAACAATGAAATCACAGCTTACATAGCACAGGCCCACTGTTGCTTCTTGTGATGAGCAGGCGCCAGAATCAATATCAATGGAAGCTATTATTGTTGATGTAAACTTCATCGCCACCTACTGGCCTAACATGTCATTTTTCTGTTCCCATCTGGACGGAGATATTTTGTTTGCTTTTTAAGCGGAGGAAAAAAAATATCAATTCAAAAATAACCACAGTAGTGTAAACAAGGTCTCAGTGATGTTTTGAATATAGTTGGTTGGTATGAGGTTAGTGTTAATCTGTTGCTGCACATTTCTGTCATGCATTTAATTTCCGCTTACTGGTGAAATCAAATTAAAAAACAATTTCTACGATCTGCACTCAATGCACTATCAAAGCCCATTTTCACCTTAAGTCCAACATCTCACTGTGCAGCCTCATCTGCATGGAGCTCTGGTCTCTCTCTCCCTCTCCTTTCACCTCTGTGCCATCCTGCCTGCTGCGCTGGTACAGAAATACCAAAACAATGTGCATTATAAGGACAGGGAGAAACCTCTTCACAGTGCTACACTTCTCCAAAACAATATAATGAAAACCAGGCACCGACGTCTCATTTCAGGGTTTCATGGTTTGATTTTTCTGTTCTTCTTGTATTCGGACCATTATTGTTTTCACGGTGTGCTTGTGAATTTCAACAACACAAGTTTTTCCTCAAAGGAATTACCCCTTTTCCGTGCAGTTGGTACGCTCCGCTTCTCTTGACTTGAATAATGCATGTTCCCCTGCAGACTGACACCACACTGACTCCCTGTTCTCCACCTGTCCAGCAGTGGAGAACAGAACGGTCAAGGTAATACAAGTGGAGAGAGCTGCACCTACTAGGTGGGATGACTGCAGCATTGACTCCAGCCATCGCTTCCCCTGTAATCTATATAGTGCACATACCGTCTCTGTGGTAGCCAACACACACACGCAGACACCGCCACGTACAGATATGCACATCGTTACGTGAGCACACACACACACACACACACACCAGACAGATGGTTGAAACTCTGCTCTGACAGAGGCTAAAGCACAGGGCACCTCCACTCTTCAAAGTCCCTGCGTCTCTCCTCTTGCTTCTTTTTCAAACGCCATCTGTACCCAGGCACACTGATGTTGCTTAAAACAAGGACATTGAATTTTTTTCCCCGCCTCTAATTAAAAGACAGCAGGAAGAGAGTTTCTTTCTGCCTCTGCCATATTATGAATCTTTTTGGAAAGGCAAGTCTAATCATTGCACACAGTTGGCACAATGTAGCTCCAGAAATAAAAGATAAAAAGGACGAGAGATGAAACGTGCAGAAATTTTTTAAAGATTTTGCCTATGTACACTGAGTGTATGGGGCTGCTTACAATAATACAGTGCACTGGATGAATACACTGTGTGTGCTTGTGAAAGGGGAAAGAAAAGGGGAAGGTAGTTCCACTGCAGCCAGGCTTCTCACCTCTCCTCTGCTCTCTTAGACGAGCAGTCACTTCCCTCTGTCAGTCAGTCAGTGTTTGGGGAAATGATAGTGGGTTTTAGAGAAAGAGCGGCTTTGTTTGGGCAGAGGCAAGCAAGAATAGCACTGTTTCCTTTCATCATCGTCCTGTTACTGTCACCTCCTAACATTATCCCCTATCACCTTCTCTCCTTTTGTCCTTTCCTGCCTCGCTCCCCACTTCTCTCTCTTTCCCTTTCTCCTTTTCATTCCTGCCTTCTCCCCCCCAGCACTGGCTTTTCACCCCCCCCCAAACCTTTACCTCCTTCTGCACCAGCCCTCCCTCCCCAGATTGAGGTAGCGTGTTATTAGTAGGGCAGCCAATGTGCCTGTGTCGGTGTGTGTCAGAGAGAGATAAGCCCAGGTAGAGAGAGTTACATAAGCCGCTGTTGATTACTTCGGAGGTTAGGGAGAGTGAGAGAGGGAGTGAGAAGCAGAAGAGGGAGAGTGAGAAAGACAGATTGCTGTACCTTAGAAAGTACATTGTGCTCTAATGTCGCCCGTATGGCTGGCTGGCGGTTGATAAGTAGACCCAGGCTTCTGGGGCTAGATGAAAGGACAAAGTCATTAGGTCGGACTCCTTATGATTGGCAGCTCACTTCATAAGATTGTTTTTGGTTGTAATGTTTAACAGGAGAAAAATCTAATAAATCTTTCTCAAGGTTTGTTACACTAATGTGGCACGGCAGCCGGGAAACAGATGAATTCACGCTGAGTGGCATGTGGATTAATGATTTCATTTCAAACTGGTTTGTTCAATTTCATCACCAAGTCGTTCTTTTCTTCATAATAATAATGGATCAGCAGACTGATCCTATTGACAAATGTTCATAGAGCTCCACACTAAAAACAAACCATCAGCCAAACTTGGTCCTTAATTAACCTGCTTGAGTCAAACATTCACCGTCCTGCTGCAAGGCATCTTTACTCTAGTTTTTCAATGTCTATTAATGGATGACAATAGAAATTGACCAGGTTGACCATGCAAAATATCGAGTCCATAACTAATTAACTGGTAGAAAGTACAATTTGCATGAGCAAGCCATATATGTTTCCAGTAGAAATCAATGAGCTTTAGTGCAAGATGTGGAATTTAGACCGTATTAATTGACGGACTATCAGTGGTGACATCGGATTTAGTGAACATGATGCATGATGGGATTGGTCAGTTGTTTCTGAGACACTTGTTTACTTCCCGTTAGCCATCAATCAATAAGTGGGGTGTATTGGCTGCATAGTTTGCAAGTGTAGCCTGCTCTAGATTTAAATGCACTAGCATTTGACACACTAATGTGACGCCTGCTGAGTTTCATGGTATAAAGATACATTCAGCTTTAGGTGTAATGTGTGGAATTATAGGGATTATGAGAATTACGAGGCTCATCACTTCCCCCTGTAGGTTCATGTAAAAGCTAAAGAATAATAATGTCAAATCATTTAGAATCATTTTCTGATCAAAATAAACTTTAAAACTTGCTTGTGCAGTTAGGGAGTTATTCAACACATTTTCATACGATTTTTAACAGACAATACAGAGCAGAACGGTGAAGTATAAGAACAATTGATGTTGATCAGTGCTGTTTGGGTTCATCGTATCGAACACGTTATGGCTTCAGAACAGTTAATGCACATTTCACACCACCATCACCGATTTCTCCTACAAAGTCCCACTGATCCATGTCCTGCTCTCTAGTGATACTAAACAGAGTACAGGGAGTTTCACAGCACAACACTGAACTGTGACTGAAGGTCGACTTCACTTCACCAAAGAAAATCAGCTCTCTTTTACTACCTGAACCTGTTCATGCTTCCAGTCGAGGCTTACCCCCTCTCCAAGTTTGAAATCTTCTGCAAGTGGTTTACATTACTTCCCCAGACTGTGGCTTTGGGAACTTGTTACAGTAACCTATAGACACAAATGGACAAGGTGGATGCAAATAGGAGATGACTGCAGTGGCGCACGCACACACACATTCATTGTTTAGCGGAATTACCGGTGATAGGGTCAATTGACTCCTTACCTGTCTCACCTCCTTACGGTGCTATTGTATCGTCAACGGCAAGAGTGGCTGTTTCACAGTTAACCAAAACTGCACACATAAAAAGGTTCAGTCTCTCTCACACACGCATACGCACTCCATTTGCAATCAGACACGGACGATTGCGAACGGTCATGGACATCTCTACTCCTCTTTTCACACTTCATTCTCAATAGCACCTCTTCAAGTCATCACTTAAGTATGTGCGTGTGTGTGTGTGTGTGTGTACGTGTGTGTACGTGTGTGTACGTGTGAGCTTGTGCCGTGCCTTCATCTGTAGGCCAAGCATTTGTCTAGAGGCCCTCCAGCCAGAACCAGTTTAGGAGCACCTCAAGGCCAAACAAGTGTGAGGATTAAAGACAAATTCAGTCCTCTCCTCTCCTCCTCTCCTCTCCTCCGTCTCGAGGAGAAAATGAATGAGCGATGCCCTCCTTCTCCTTAACTACTGCTCAGGTGTCCTTGAGCAAGGCTCTTGGAGTCACTGAGGGCCTTTACAGCAGACGACTGTTGTGAAATTGTGCACGTTCCGGTCGTCAAGGTGGAGCATGACCTAGATTCAATGCATACTATATTTACAACTTTAAATAAAGAAATACAAATGGCCATTACCAGTTATCACTAAACTGCAGCTCCCAAACAGCCCCCCCCCCCCCCCCCCCCCCCAAGCAGAGACTGCAGTTATACCTCACATTCATGATAAATACAGTAATAAATGAGTAAATTCACAGGAACATTGTTTGCACTGGTAAGATCCCATTAGGATTGTAATGTTTCTGCTTCTGACAAGCTAATTAAAATGTACAGGTACAGAAGCTGGCACAAAAGGAAGTGAGGGAGGGAAACTGAACGTCTGTCAGGAGAGAAGGAGCAAAAAAGATTAAAAAAACAACAACATTAGAATCAAACAGAATAATTTAGACTTAATTGGAGTTAATGAGATAATTCAACGATAATCCAGCGTAAAAATGCTGTGGTTCAGGTCCGCGAACTTTTCAGTGAGGGAAATAAGTTAAAGTTGTGTCCAAGTTTCTAAGGTGAGTTTTACACAATGAAGATACAAGTGATGATGTCAACTTGAAAGACAATGAGATTCTAGAGCTATTGGTGATAAGGGCCGATGTCCAGACATTGTTTTGTTGTTTTGACGGGTCTGAACTAGACCATCTCCTGCTGAAATCTGCATTTGTGAGAATATATATATTTTTTTAAATCAACATAAAGGAACAAAAAGAAGAGAAATATAATAAGCCTAGCCTAAAATAACTGTGTCCCAAGACTGCACCTTTAAGGAAAAATAAAACATTTCTTCATAAATCATTGGTTTCCAGAGAGTGCCTTTTTATGTTGCAACTTGGCTGTAAAGTAAATAACCTTGTGGTGCCTGTGTCCTGAAAGGAAAACGAGAACAAAAGGGGAAGTGAGATGGCCAAGGTGCTTCTCCAAACAAGAATTCAGGCGAGCGAGTGCAGAAAGTAAAAAAAAAAGCGATGGGAAGAGGCGATGGCATGTACAAAAATGTGGAATAACAATAAGGAGGGCTTTTTATGTGTGAGACAGAGACTGCACACAATGATGCTCAAACACAAAATTCCCCTCTTTCTCACTGCCTCTCTTTTATTCAGTCTCAGTCACACAGACATGCCTGTGTGCACACACTGTTATGTAAATAGTCTCATCGGCAGAGTGCTGCTGTCACTGAGCAAGCATCCTCTGGGCCATCTAGGCAGCCTCATTAAAACCAGGCACAGCTTCCGTTAATAGATAACAGTGCACGCAGACAAATAATATACACACACACACACATACATATATAGAGATATAGAGATATAGATATAAAGTAAAAAATGCACACAGAGCTTTCACAGACAACAGTAAAGGACCTCCCAGGAAGCACATCTCTAAATGTTCCTCTCAGGTGGCAGTCCAAAAATATCTCCGAGGTAACGGCTCAAATGTCACAGACACAATGCATGAAGAGTGTGTGTGTGGTGGACTGTGACTGGAGCCAGCTTGAAGGAGAAAATGGACTGTAAATTAACAGACGCCCAGTTGAGGTTCAAGAAAAAATGGGTTAATTGAATGAAAACTGACACACATGTTTAACAGCGTTAGACCAGGAAAACATGAAAGAAATGAAGCCTAACATACTGAACATAATGTATCTATAGACTGTCTATGTTCCCTCTAAACCTTAAAGTAAAAGGTGGCCCGTTTGTTTGTGATCTGCTGGCCCCGCAGGCGGCTCCCGAGGTGTTGGCTTCATCCGCTTTGATAAGAGGATAGAGGCTGAGGAGGCCATCAAGGGCCTGAACGGACAGAAGCCATCGGGTGCTGCCGAGCCAATCACAGTCAAGTTCGCCAACAACCCCAGCCAGAAGACCAGTCAAGCCCTGCTCTCACAACTCTACCAGTCCCCCAATCGCCGATACCCAGGCCCCCTCCACCACCAGGCTCAGAGGTTCAGGTGAGTACCGGGGCGGGACATGGTCATGAACCATGGAGGAGGTGGGACAAAGAGGAGCCGGGATGGGGTGGGAGCACTTTCAGGTTGTATAGTCAGAGGATGAAGGGTTACAAGATGCAACATGTGCTGTTTTAATGGCGCCGTTAAGATGGAGTTTCCCGACCTTTTTCAGTTGATCAGTTGTAAGGCCTCAAATTAAGTTTGTGAACCCCTTCAAAATTCTTAAGTAGTGTGACTTGATTGACTGTTCTGTCTAGAAATGTCTAAAGAAATTCTAAAGAACAGAAAGTTGTCACTGAACTGTCAATATGAAAAGATTATTCGCAGCTTAGTCATGGACGAGCTGTTTCTGCTGTTCCTGGTTATAGAAGAGTAGAAATGTGAGCTGCCATTGGTTCATTTCTACGGTTTTGAAAACAAGAACTGTAAGTATAAAAAATTGATCGTAACAAATACGGTTGGTTCTTTGATAAAAAGTTCCAAGCTACGATAACAAAAAAAAAGTGAGAAGTCAAATTCGACTTCTAAGGTGGATTTTGTTGAGAGCCTTGTGTGCGCCGAGAGAAGATTAAGTTTATGCCGTTCAGGAAATGGATGATGCAATCTGCAGCTCAAATGAAATCACTTTCTGTTTCTTGGTACAATTTAGAACAGTTAACCTTTGGTAACGTGTTTTGTTCACAATTGCAGGAATGAAACATTTTTAATCTGCTGCAGCTCTGAACTGCATCTCTACCTGAATCTCTTCCTCTCTCAATAGCGATGGCAGGGTCAAATAGTCATTCAAGCCCTAAAAAGATGGAAAACAAACAACTTCTGGGAAATTAAGTTAAAATAATTAAAAGTGATCACTATAACAACGACCTAAATTGTTGTTAAATTAACCTGGACTACTATACTCTGTTGAGTAACATTTATAGGGAACATTTAACCAGGAATTTAAGGAGATATACTTACGAAACCAATCGGCTCCTCCTATTTACCAAAATCAAATCCAGAGACATTATGATGAAACTAAGTGAAACACAAGGTGCCTTAGACACAAAGAGATTAACAATGAGAATTGGGTCACAGGGTAATTGCGGCCCAAAAGGTTGGGAATCTCCAGATTAATGTGTCTAAATGATGCATAATGGAAAGCAAGTAATATTTATTTGCCAGAAAACTTCCAAACAAGTATAAAGTGGTATGATTTATTGAAAACTGGATGCCAAAAAACAACCATGTTTGGTATGATTACATGAAATGCTGCTGTTTCTTATTCTTGCCTGAATATGAGAAAAAGTCTTGCGGTTAAAATGTACTGATATGAGTCATCAGGTCTTAAACTCGAAGGCAATTAGTCTTGGTTAACATGACAATAAATGCATTTTGATGAAGGAAACTCGTCTGTTCTAAACAACCTTCGGATTTGGAAAATGTTTGCACCAAATGTAATTTGCAGTTTTCAAACAGGGGATGTTAACGCCTACATTTGTGAGCATGAGTCACAGCAATAACGCAACTGTTCTCCTGTGAACATTCATATTCCACTAATTCATTCCCTTTTTAAAAACAGCAGGTGTGAGCTGTGCACCTGGTGCAGGTGTCAGTAAATCAGGCGATGGGAGCCCCGTGTGGGTCCACGCAGATCAGAGAGGAACTGTTCATAAGAGACTGTGGGGTTCTGTCATTCACAAATTTGTATTCACCCTCATTTCATCATGTTGTCATGGTGCCGATAATGTCCCATAATATCCCCCTCACTTCATGAGGCCTGGCCAAAAACATGGGCTTCGAAATACATCTTGTAAAACAGAAACAATCTACTTAATTTAATATGCAGTATTTGTCATTTTGAATTTAAAGCCCTGATTCTGCCAAATATAATCATATACAATGGACCATAATGTCGTAGCACAGTGTTGTAGTTTGACACATTGTCAATCTAAATTCACATACAGATGTAATTTACTCTATTAAATACTTAATAGGTCCCTGGAAGATTTAGGAAAGACCTTTGTCATTAATCCGACAAAGGTCAAATTAAAAGAAATGCTGATTTTAATTGATCTTAATTGTATTGAGTTATTATGAAGATAAAAGAAGTTTTTTGCCCAGGTCCGTTATCTCCACACCAATCCATCACTTAACTTTATATATACAGTATCTGTATATATGACATCCTACCTGTTCATTTCCTGTCACTCCCTTATGACACAAACAGCCCTTTGCTTAGTTCAAATGTTTTATAAAAAGTAGAGATTTCTTATTTCTAGGGGTCATGTTAGGTTTCCCCTCGACAATAAAAAACCAAGACGTGCAATATTACCCTCCATCCTCCAACCCAGCGAGAATGTTTACGAATTGAAAGCAGAGTGTGTGCTTATACAATTTCCTCTCTCTTTCAATAACAGTAAGCCAGTCGTGCTGTTTGCTCTCCATCAAAGTCAGAGCTTGGAAGGTATTTTTCTTCTGGAGCAGCTTCCCTGGTGTGACACCTGAGCGATGTAGCGTGGCTGTGTGTCTGTGATACGCCAAGCCAATTTACAGGCTCCGCGGGAGAGCTGTCGCTTCTCATCACAACCCACAACCGCAGGACACTACCTCACTGTGTCCCTTTTGCTCCCGCTCTCTGCTCCCAAGTCCTCCACTGAAACCGCAACACTTTAGAAGTTAGACACGTGTTCGATATGCACAGGCCGCCTTTTTTTCCCGATCTTCTAAGGACAACCATGAAAAAGGGCATTTTTAAACTCTTTTGGCAAAGTATTCTGTTAAACAGCTTCCACTGTGAACACCTTGATGAGACAAGTTAAAGCTTAAATGTTGTTTATCCATAGTGATCAACTTTAAACGCCAGCTAATACAATCCTTCTCATTCTTAAGTGCAGATATGTACATATGTAAAGCCTAAATTTAATAAGAGATGAGGAAGAATACAGAACAATCCAACTACAGTTGTCATTACCTCAATCCTCCTTGAGGGTATAACACGTGCACGCTCTCACGCAAGCAAGTGTATAAAATGCTTTTATGGTCCCTCTCCAAGATGGCAAACATAATCGAGTGAAGCCCCGATACACCGAGAACCTCGCTCATTTCCGATCCTCTGTCGTTAACTAATGGTTCTAATTAGCAAATTAGCCTTATTATATCCAGGGCAGGAGCCAATTTTAATTAAACCGATTTTTGTTTTGACAAAGAAAAGAAAAAAAAACGCCCATTCCTCCATTAACATGCATTCAGAGGGAAGCACAAAAGCCCCATTGTTTTTATTGAGCTCGGAGAGGCAGTGTGAAAAGCTGGCAGAGTGCTTGCGTGGCGAGCCGGAATCAGTGTGCATCCGTACATGTGTGAGAAAGGGAAAAGGGACGGAGAGAGAGAGAGGGAGACAGTGTGTTAGCAGCAGGTTGTTTTGTTGTGGCCCAACGGCCCGGCAGCCAGCAGATGTCTTAGTGCTTCTGGGCCTGGAGCGCCTCTCCTCTGAGCCTCCTCTCCAATTGACTCATTTACCCACAAAGCAGTCTGCTTGTTCCCTTCGACATAATGGGCTAATTACTGCTTTAATGATTCTATATATCCGCTCCTCCGCTTTTTTATGTTGTCTTAGGTGCTTTTGTACGTGTGCACTTTTCTGCTTTTGTTTAGAGAGACGGGCGCTATAATGCAGATGCACTTTTGAACCCAGTTAAAAAATAGTAGCCCTACAAAGTATTAAAAAAGTTGACTTTACATGTAAAAAATCCTCAGAGAGATCAATTTAATGTGGGGACTTCAGTGTTAGAATTATTAGAATATGACTGATAAACCAAAACCTGATTCTCTCTACCTTATGTTCTGCAAGATTTTGAAATTTATAAGGTGCTTATCAACATTTATCAGGAATCCTACCAGTAAATTGTCACTGATCGTCAGACTCCTGATTTGTTATCTCCTCCATGTAGTGTAAATTACATTTAAAACGATAACTGATGGAGCCATCTTGTTGCAGGAAAGCAAAGGCTGGTTGACTGGAAGAGACAGGGAGAAACAAAGCTGACAGTCGAGTCAAAGTCAGAGAGTTTATGGCGTTTTCAAGAGGAACGAAGCGCCAGCGGCCAGCTGTTAGTCAATAAGCCGTGGCCCCTGTCCATTAGGCCAAAGGAGTTAATAAGACATGAGACAGGCCAGACCCAAGTGAGGAATGAAGGTCATTGAGTCACCAAGCAGACTGCGTCCATCCAAATGGGCCAACATTTCGCACGGCCCACAGGCTTCTGCAGCCTGGCTTACAAACACACACACACACACACACACACTCAAGTTATCCGCAGCTGGCAGCGATGCCTGTAGCTCAAAAGCCGAAGTTATTATGACACCAGAACATTTCCCAAAAACTAACCGTTCGAGGACATCGTTTGAACCATTTCACCTAAACTGCTGACGCTCAACAGATTGACCCCAACCAGACAGACGTTCACAATTTCATGCCTAGTTTAATGTTCACTTGTGACTTTTTGGTTGTTGTCGGTCTAGTGAACATACTCAATCGTCATCACCTCTCTCGCTCACCATCATTCAAATGCCAAACCATTACACTGACAGAACTCTGGATCATTTCCTGTCATCTCTGGTGTTCTCTCAATTGAGTGAACACAATCTAAAACTAAAGTTTATGATTCCTTTTTAATTGAGCCATCAAATGTGGTCGCGAAAATTGTATGGATACCCACATGCAATTTCATAACGTAACGTAAAAGAGTTACACAGCGTAGCACTGTGGCTAGCCTAGTATCCTGGTATTGCCGGTGCCATGCTACAATCCAGCCCTGCCGCCATTAGTGCTCTGCATGTAACTGTAATACTGAACTGTGACCAGTTCACTGCCGCAGTCTTGTAAAACAATTGCACCATTCCACCTACAGTGATGACCGTAGCACTCTGCTCTTGCATTAGCTAGTGCAGGGCTACGCTGAAACCTATGAAATAGCAACAGCCGACTGGGCAAGTGCCGATGGTACTGTAGATTAATTAACTAATGATAGCATCTCCTTGTGGGGCTCCTCAGTGTAATGGGCCAACTGTAGATGGGTTTGTTTGTTCTTGAGTGAGGAGGACCATGCAGTTCCTAGAGGGACTTAACATTAGATCCATTGAGTGAGTCGACCATCTGCCCACCATTAACCCCAGAACCCTCCTTCTCTTTACAGGCTGGACAATTTGCTTAATATGGCCTATGGCGTAAAGAGGTAATTAAAAACTTCACCCAATGCCAGATGTCCATGTTGACTCAATCCTTTTTTTTCTTCTTTCTCCTTTTTTAGTTCATGTTTCGTTGTATTTTTGCAGTCACTTTGCGTTTAACAATCCGTTAAAGGTCAGCTGCATCTTTGGTTGTTTGATTTGTTTGGTTTTTTTCCTCGTCAGCTTGAGTTGGTTTTAAAATCCCACCAACAGTGTAAAAAAAGCAGTAAACAACCAGTCTTTGTTTTCAGTGGTGATGAATTTGCTTTGTTTTGATTATGACAATTGCTGGTGTTTTTTCCGTGTACTGAATGGATTTTGTTCTCTGGTGTGCAACTCCTGATTTCTAGGTGTGTGGTTTTCTACTGGATTCAGGTTCTCCTGCCTTCTCACTCCACAGTTAGAGTCTCTCCTTCGAAGCAACATTTTAAATGTGTCACATTCATTTTGTGCATTATACCTTACAATGTCATAGGACTAAGACCCTTGTACATCCACTATCAGCTATGTGTGATAGACTTAGATTTGTACAGTGGAAGTCAGAACAAAAGTAACTATTGCCCTCATTTTGTGGCAGCACGAGCGGAGACTAGCTTTCACTTGGACTTTGGATGAGGCTGGATGAACCTGGATCCCTGCTGGAAACAGGAAATGCTGTTTCACTGCAGACAGCTCCAGCTTTGGCACTGCTCTGCTCGAACTCCTTCCTATCGCCTTCATGTTTCATTTTGCTTTTCTTGCTAACATAGGTGTTACATAACCCAGAGCAGCAGTCACTGTGGTGATAGATGTTTCATGCGTTGACAGTGGCATCCTGCATGTTACGTGCACAAGGGACACATCTAAAGTTAGCTTAGCTCCTCAAACACAGAGTTTGAGCTGATGAGAAATGTTCTCTTGGCCTGTAAGTTTTTGAAACACTGGACTTCAGAATCTAGGTAGAGCTAATAGCGATGTATTTTTAACAATTACAGGTCTTTACATCATTTTGTGATCGAGAAAAATGTCAGATTCATCAGACCTGATTGCATCATTGAGCTAGAGGTGCTTTTCAGTGAAGACGGGTGTTAAGAGCTGGAAGTGGTTGAATTTAGAAAGGACAGTATAGATGTCTGGTCAGCTACACTGTTGCTATGCAACCCCTGGCCTATAACATTGGGTAGTGCTTGGTCCCACTCTGATGGGTAGGCTCACATAGTCTACACACACTCACTCACACAAACACAGGCACATACATACAAGGGCACTCATCTCCTCACCCTCATAGTCTCAGTGTTAGCTAGACTCCAAACCCTCCCACACTCATAAACCTCCTCACATATGCTTGTTTGCATACATATCAAGGTCAGTAGGAGAGGCCTGAACAGCCCAGCGTGTCAGACGAGGTCTGTTAAGATTCCACCTGCTTGATGCTAGGGAAAATATTTAAATCTTCTAAAGACAACGAAGCCAAATAGATATGTGGGAAAAATATAAAACTCTTCAACCTAAGGCCTGTGGTCGGTTTAGTAATAGGACCTATCACTTATTTAGCTGTTTCAATTATTGCCCATGTACCTCAATAGGCCTAAACATCAAAAGAAGCGGTTTTGAAGCTAATTGGTTCAATTATACCGATAAATGTCAACAACCAAAATTTTGTACTGCTCTGGTACTTATAATCAAAAAAGTCCTTTAAAGTAATTGAGATGACCGCCCTGGGAGTTTGTGTTAGTGTCCACAGCAACCACAAAAGACAGAAGCAGACTCTGCGTGACCAAAGTCATTCACGAAGGTCGTAGTGATGCCATAAATTGCTGTTTATAGTTGCTGGAGAGAAAGAGGGGTGTGGGCTCCCAATAGCAAGCTGAGCAATCGATCAGTGCCATGAGCCATGAGCTCTGGAATAGACCAGAACAGAAGACCCTGCAGACTGCGGGACGAGTGGGAGGAATACACTTTGTACCTTAATGCCACTGGGCTGTAAAGTGCTTACATTTTCCCCTTTAGTTGGCTCCATCTTACCTCCCCCCCCTTTTTCCTCAAGAAAGCTGCCTTTTTCAAGGAATCTGCAGCAAAGCGGAAATCTCAATTAAAGCACACCTAATAATGCCTGTCGCCATTTCTCAGAGGGAGGTGGCATAAGAAATGAACCTTTTTATCTCATTTACCTTTTATTTAAAACTGGGGGGAAATTTGTTCTACTTTCCCTTTCCTTTAAGCGGAAAGGCAATTAAGTGAAGTCAACTGAGGATTCAAATCTCTTGCATCACAAGAAAAGGAGAGACGATTATGAGGCGAAAGAGAACAGATTTAGCAGGCTGGTGCATGATCTTTGATGAATTTCCAGCAGTGGTTTAATTCAACAACTTCCTGCAATTTAGCTCTCAAGGACAAAAAGACAGAAACTTCATCTGCATCTCCTTCAGCAGAGACATAGTTACACTACAGATACGCCGTGCTGTCGTCAGCCTAGGCCTTTCAGGATTTAGGAGCTCAGGAAGATTTAAGAGGTACAGCAGAGATTCACATACAAAGCCATGCATTTAGACATGACATACATGCACATACATTACAAAGCCATGCATTTAGACATGCACATACAATACGAACCCCTTGTGTATGCATCCTTATTTCTGTGTTATATTGGCTTGGAGAATAGTGACTTTCTGATTGCAAATATAGCATATGAACCCTTCAAAGCTTGTTATCTTATATGGTTGTAGACAGTACTGTTTAATGCAGATGATGGTAAGCTTGTATATGCCATAGGGAGAATTCTGTTTTAAAATGTAAATATTTGTGAGGTAAAGCAAGTTGTAGAGGTTTCTTCTGGCCATTTCATGTGCAGTAGACATAAACACTGAGTTGCCCTAACCTGTTCAATTAAAATGTGCCTTCTTCTCCCTTTTCTTTCTGCTCTCCCTCCTATTCCCCTACTCTGCCTCTTCTCTTAGGTTCTCTCCCATCACCATTGACAGCATGACCAGCCTGGTGGGCATGAACATCCCCGGGCACACCGGCACCGGTTGGTGCATCTTTGTGTACAACCTGTCCCCGGATTCTGACGAGAGCGTCCTCTGGCAGCTGTTCGGGCCGTTTGGCGCCGTCAACAACGTCAAGGTGATCCGTGACTTCAACACCAACAAGTGCAAAGGCTTTGGCTTTGTCACCATGACGAATTACGACGAGGCGGCCATGGCCATCGCCAGTCTCAACGGCTACAGGTTGGGCGACCGTGTCTTGCAAGTCTCCTTCAAGACTAACAAGACACACAAGTCCTGAACTTTGACACGTAGAAGCAGTTGCCCCGCGACTCTGTCTGCTCCCAAATTGCCCCCCCACCTCCCCCCTCACCTCCCCCTTCCCTAAGCCCCTTCAGTCACGACCACTACCACCCTACAACAGCCATCCAACAGAGCAAACTCAAACTCCAACCGGAACACAAAGCAACCAACAAACCATCAAACAAATTGAACTAGAAATGGCTTATATTATAACTTTGGACCTATAAGCCAATGTTGCCTAAGTATTACAAAAATGAAATGATGAAAATGTTCATACGTTCTTGGAAGCTCCTGTGATAATGCAGGCTTCTCTTTGTTGTATATTCTTTCTGTTTGTTGTGGTTGTTAAATGATTTTTCTCTTCTGTGTAAACAGTAGCAAATCCCTGTATCCCCTTATTTCAGAGAAGAGAATGTCCTTTTTAGATTGAAACCTTTTCTCTGTCTTGATTCAGGATTTGTTTTCTTTTTGTAAATCCGGATCCACTGTCGTTAGTATTATATGCCTCCCTGTCAGTGAAAGGGAGGGGGCTCTTTTTTAAATTGGTGAACCATTCATTCATTTTTAGTGTGTATTAAAAACTTCCCCTTATCGATTCCAGATGGGATGCCACAGTCCCAGTAACTCTTATGTAGAAAAAAAAGGAATTTCTAACATTGTTTTTGTTTTGTATCGCAAACAAAACATAATGTCTTTCCTCACGGGGGTTCAGGTAGATTGGGTGAGGGAGGGGATGGGTTAGCTTTCCTGATGACACGTTCAGTAATTTAAGAAAAAAAAATAACACTGTTGCCAAAGAGAAGATCTCTTTGCTTGAAAAAAATGCGTTTAGAAAAAGATAAAAATAAAGAGAAAGAAGATCTATTTTTATAAATGATAATTAAAATAATAATTATTGAAGAATTTTTACAAGAATCTGGATTTGAAAAAAGAGAAAAATATTTTGACTGGCTAACTAGGGGGGGCCGGGGCGGGAGGGAGGGGGCACCACCTTGTCTTGTCGTTCTGCCGTGGTACTTTATAGGATCAGAGGTCGTTTGTTTTTTGGGGAATTCAAGTCGGCTGCGATTTTGTAGATGGAAGGTTTTGTGAAAAGGGATGCAAACTGAGGCAGGTGATTTTGGTAATTTTTCACATATGTGCTCGTGCGTAATTATTCAACAGCGATACCCAAAAGGGAAGGGAGAGGGGTCTTTCCGAGGCCTAACCATCCTTTTAGTCCAGAGCCCAAAGCAAGAAGACCCTTAGTCCACTTGTTTTCCTGTTTCCTGTTTGTCATCAGTCAATATGGGATATCAGTAAATAGATATATAAACATCTATCCATTTAGAGAGCATACTATACATTATCTATATCATTTTCTTCGCTCTGCGTTGGTGAACTTACATTTGAAAAGAACTTCCTTTTAGCGATCAACAGTAGGTGCTATACTACATTATTCACATATCTTAAATATCCAAGTTTGTTGTTCTATGTGTTGTTTAAAGAAAAAAAATACTTAGATGTTGGCATTGAATTGAGCTGCTGTTCTTTGTTTAATATTTGTTTATTGTTGGCCCACGGAAATCTGGTGAGACTATTTCTTAGCTGAATAACCAGATCAACGACTTAGGGCCTTGTAAGAATCACTGAACAAATTTTTTTTGGGTAATTTTTTTGTTTTTGTTTGGCTTGCTGACTTTTAGGTTTTTTGCTGAGCGTGAAACGTTTGTCAAACTTAATGATGATTAGCTAGTTCTGTTAGTCTAGATATTTGTTTCCTTAAAAAGGATCTATGACAACTGTGTCTTTATTTGCTGTGTACAAATAGATGATATATATATAAATATATATAGTCTACATTTGTTTTATAATATCTACTGTACTATCTGAGTTGTCACTGTTCTTTTGTTTGAGCTTGTCTTTTCATATGAACAACTTATTATGAAGTGGTGGTTCAGTTACTTAGAAAAACTTGTGAGGAAAATGTTCAATTGTTGTCATGTTGCTTGTGGAGAAAAAAAAAAGATTTGGATTAACTTTCAGTTAACTACCGCGGCAAAAGTATCCGAACAAAAACTTAAGAGTATAACTGTTTATTTAGCAGTTTGTTTACTTTTTACAAACTATTTATTTTTCTATTTATTTGTATTTATATATTTATTTATTGATTAATTTATCTGTGTATTTATGTATTTATTTGTTTCATTGTCTGTGTATTTGCGTGATTCTGGTACAGGGAGGGGGGCGTTTCTGAGCAAAAGGGAACAAAGCGACTAGTGGAGAGGCTCTTCCAGTAGTCCACTGCACTGAGAGAACTTTTAGTACGTTTGTGCTTTGTACCAATATATCAAAATTACAATATAAAAAAATCTAAAAGTCAAGAAAACGGAAAAAAATGTCTGGAGGGTTGGGGGGACGCTCTTCCCTTATTACTAGAAACAGTTACTCGCTATGCATAACCTAGTTAATAGTTAAATTTGCTATTGCTTTTTTCTTGTCTTGTTAAAATGAAATCTTTAGATCTTTTTCAATAAAGTTTAGTCTTAATAGAATGTTATAAACAGTCGTTCTGGTTCAATATAACCTGTGATAAGTTTGTGTAGTTCTAAAAAGCCACTCCGTCCACACCCTCCCTCCACTTACTACCGCTTTGTGATGAAACCTTATGCAAAAATGTGGGTCTGAAAGCATAGTTTTCAGTTTTCAGTAAACATTTTATATGTAACATTCAACTCTTGGAGGATTGGGCAGAGACATTTTAAAAAGGAGCAAATGCCCATTGTTGTTTGAGGGTCATTCATTGCACTGGACTAAATCGGTCAAAACCACTTAAGAGTCAAAACATATTTTTAAAACTATTCATCATGTTTTCAAATGACATACCAACAAATCTTTAAAAATGAGAAATTGTTACAAATGCACACCAACTGCTATTTACGGCAGTTGTTGTACTTATAAGAAGTACTCTGGAGGTATGAAAAGGGATTGTACCAATTCTATATTTTATATACTCTAATATGATATATATTATATATTTTGAATGGTGAAAGGTAAGGGAATGGTTCCAGAAGCATAAATATAAGGAATTGGATTTTTTTTTTGTTTGTTGTTAGGACTTGAAAACATGAAGGAGGTGTGTGGAGAGCATTTTAAACACTCAGACGCATGCTCGCATAGTACATCCTTCTCTCTCACACCTCAGTCATCTGACAGGCCGGGTCATCGGACATCATCGCCATAATCCAATCATCATTTGTACCATCCAATCACATAGTGTTCCAATGTCATAACGGCAACAAACCAACCCACCAGACCCCTTCATGCTCCCCGCCGCCGCCGGGAGCTTGAATTATGCAACGACCCCAGTAGAATGTTGTTCTGATGTGTGAACTAATTTCCTACACTGTATGACTTTTGAACTCTTACGATGCGTGCCTGTGTTCCACCTAGACCCTGTGTGCACATGTGTTTGTGTGTGTGCGCGTGCATGTTTTGTGTGCATGTCCCTTTCTGTAACTGAGTGTGCGTGTCGTGCATCTGTCCTTATCTGTTTGTTAAGCGTGGAGTACATCCAGATGTATGTACAGTATATACCTATGTTCAGTGTTTGTTATTATGTGAGTGAATGTGTGTGTGTGTGTTTGAGACTGTGCATTTGGGTCTGTTTAGTGCACATATATACAAACGTATGCGTGTGTCTCCCCGAGTGCATGTGCGTGTGTGTGTGTGTGTGAGTGTGTGTGACAAAGACAGCGAGCACGTGCAGTTGTTGAAAATGTGTGTGTGTGGACGAATGTGTGTGCATGTCAGGGTGTTTCAAACATGGGGCTGTGTCACCTCGCTCTATGCCCAACCCCTATGGCTCCCACCATCCCCTGTAGCGCCTTATAGTGGCAGCCTGCCAGTAGGAACAATGCAGCCAGTAGTGGAGGAGGGAAGGTGAACAGAGGAACTAGGCTCTTCTTGTCAGTTTTCATTTTCCTCCTGAGACGTGTTTGTTTACTATCTGAAAAATCTATAAACAAAATCTTTAAAGACAAAAAAGACGAAAAAATGTTCATAGGGCCCCATGACCGCGGCTCTCTCTACTCTCTCCTGCTTATGTTATTACTTAACAATTATCAATGATTATTATGATTAATATTATTATTATTATGATTAATATTCTTATTCTTATTATTAATCCAATTACTGCGATGAATGACTTCATGTTATCCTTGCTAGTTTAGGTCATTTCTGAAACTGGAAACAAAATAAAAATCTTGCTGTAAATGTTTGTTTTTTCTTTTTCATAAAACTGTTGTGTTTGAATTATTTGTACTTTTGAATGTTGGGACAATAAAATGAGGTGTTAAGAGCTTGGATGTTTCTTGTCGTGATGGATGGGACATGAACAAATATTTCACTCTTCACACGCTGCACACAATAATGAACATGTTTCTGATAAGCCTGAGAGGTTGTTTGCTTCTCTTTATCTACCTCTCTTTTGTAATGCTGTCAAAACATAAACATGAACGTTCTGATAACTGAAAAGCACTGAGGGTTTCAGTGAGAGTATAAAATAAGGAGTGATGACAGATGAAACAGGTGCAACAGAAAACTGGTGGGAAAATGCACAAAGACACAAGAGCAGCAGTTTCAAAATAAAACAGGGAGTCCACTCAGACTCAACAGTAGACTACATGGATACCAATAATCCAACTACTGACATTAACCTGAATAAGACATCACTATGATTATGGTGTTTACATGAGTCCCTAACAGAATATTCCAGTGTTTCATGAAGAATTTATTAAATATATGGCGGGGGAGGGGGGGGGGTTGCACATGCACAATCAAGAGACAGGTACACAGACCAAAGATGAAAAATAACAGAGAACTGCATCATAATATATACAAGTTAAGATATCTCACTTTATTTTACTCAAGAGTTTTTTTTTTATATATGGTAGCGTGCAGCAGTCAACATATTCAAATGAAAACACTGCATTCCATTCATTTTCCCCTTTCATCGTTACAGAACTTATTATAATAATGACTCATTAATGCCGTATGTCGCAAATTACTGTAAAAACTCTGATAAGATGCTTTAATGCGATTAGAACATTGTATGTCTAGACTGACTAAGATAGCAATACTACAAGTTTTACTGTTCTTTTTCTAATTCTGTGTATGACTTTAATCAGGTCAAGGTAATAAGAGAATACTGTTGACTAATGTTATTCAGAGTATTGTCAGGTTCATACCAGAATGTACACTTTCCACTATGATTGTGTCAGTAGTGTAATTAAAGAAAAGTTATCTTCTATATTCAGTTAACACTGCAGGGGCGTAAATTGTAGATTTACCAATTAGTCAATTCAGTTGACAGAAAATTGGCAGTAATTTTAGCAAGAGATCAATAGTTTGAGTCATTTATCAGGGACGACCTGGAGGATCTGACTGTTCCAGCTCCTCAAACATGATGACTCACTGCTTTCACACTTTTTTAATCATTGAAAATGTGATTAATTGGAGTTTTGAAGAAACAATTTAAAGTTTTCATCTTGGCCTCTGAGATCTGATATTTTAGTCGTGATGTGATGATCAAGATCAAAAGAAAGCAGTTTTCAGTTGCCTTGTATATTGTTTGTACATCTGTCTCTGAATAAGAAGCAATGATCTCACACTCATAACACAAAGAACTGAGTTATCTGCAGTCGTCATCACACTGACATGCAGTGTTGATCTCAGTCTCAACGGGACGGAAGAGACGAGTGTATCTACGTCATCTTCGGTAAAACATCGCAAACCTTTGTGGCAAAATACTGCCTCTCTCTGAATATCTGTGTTTCATGCATGTTTTTATCTGGTAGCTGGTCTCTACGCTTCACAGTGAAAAGTCAGTCAAACCACAAAAAAAATAAAAAGAAAGTCCAAGATCCTAGAGGAGGGAGAAACGCCCCTGCTGCTCATAAGTAACAACTGTACTCAGTAACGTCCAGTGATGTGAGCCCAGCTTTACGCCGTCGCAGTCAAAATCCCACCAGAGAGAATTACAGCAGTTATGGAGGAGATGATAGCTGTTAGACTGTGATATGTCCAGCCACTCTTGTCTTTCCTCTTCCATTGTTAGCAACTTAATGACCCTCCACTATCATCAAGGCCAAAGTGGATAGGGGGGGGGGGGGGGGGGGTCTGAGTCAGACTGTGGTTTCAAGTCCCTCTTGCACAGTTTCCCTGGAGGTTTAAGGGCGTAGCTTGTTCGATAAACACTTTAGTGTGATGATGTTAATGGAGTCACAGCACTTTACTGCAAACAAAAAAACAGCACGACTAAAAACATGTGACACGATGTTTAAAATCCCAGAAGATGCAAAAGGGCTCTCTTCGCAGGGAGCTGTTGTGTTTAATGTGGCTCCGTTCTCACCATATTCTCTCACCAGGTGCAACCATATGATACTCCCTCTCAGTTTCTATATAAACCACTTCTCATCTGCCTGGGTGAGAGCTGATCACACTCGCTCCATGGTGTGAATGTCAGCATCCCGCCGCGCTGTGATGTAGAAGGCAGATCTGCCAAACGACGAGCACGAGCCTCACAGTCGGAAGCGTATGATTTCATAAGGAGCTGCTTGTCTTTGACAAATCTTCCTTAGTCAAATGGGTGCAGCAGGGGAGCCGTGGTTGCCCTCCAGCCCTTCACGGAGCACACAATGACATTAATGGGATACCTCTCCTCACCTCTTTGTCCCCTTCAATGACACCGCCTGATCAAAACACACTCAGCCTTACTGCGTGTTATTCATTAACGGGTTGCACTCAGAGGGCCGTGCGGTCCACTTCATTTTCTGTTTTGGCACCAACCCACCGATCACACTGACTGGAGCTGTCTGCTCATTTATAATGTCTGTTTTCTGTGATATTTTGTCACATGTAATGTGCACTGTTTGTCTGAGTTAGTCTTTGGAACCAAATTCCTGCATCATCAAAGAGTAACTTCTTATAAGTGATCACGCCTTCAGAGATCATTTATCAATGCGACAGCTAGTTGTTCTCCCCTATTCACTTTTGTTAGAAGTTCCTTAGTCCTTTATGAGAATGTAATGAAGCCTTGTTTTGGAATTACATTGGGGGTATTCGCAACTACACATTGTTTTAATGTGAGGTCTCCCCTCTGGTGTGAGGTGTACTGGATATAATCACAAATACATGCTGGAAAATCTATAATAGCTCTTATAGATCTCTTAATGCTCCTCATAAATGTTGAGTGTACTAATTGTAAGTCGCTTTGGACAAAAGCGTCAGCCAAACGACATGTAATGTAATTTCCTTTAACTAAAGGACAATGCTAGCCTGGATGCCAGACGAATTTAGCCCCGCCCACAACAGATTTGGTCGGGCAGTTCGGTCTGGAGTCGCTCCATTGGGAAAAAATTATGGCCGGACCGGGCCAATCAGATTGTCAGGGCGGGCTTTATACGATGATTGACAGATGATCAACGGTAACGTAATCAACCACGTCATCACAGTGCCCTCGGGTTGAATTCGTTTTCAACAAACATGCCTGCCGCTGGCGAGCTGAGATGTGTAGATGCTGCCATTGAGTCTGTTTTAGAAGACATCGACAGCGCATTCATTTTGAAAGAGGAACACAGAACGTGGAGGCGACGCCAGAGCACCGCGCTAATCCCTATCGCCCCGGCGCTTGGCTGTTCACAACGGACGCTGAAGCGACGCTGAACCGCCGGGCAGCGCTAATAATATCACCCGTTGATCCAGTAGATCGCTGCACGGCTTTGTGCCGGTCACACCGGAGGCTGAAGCACCGCCTTGCGCCAAGACTGCCTCGTGGTGCTTCAGCCTCCGGTGTGACCGGCACAAAGTTTTAACATGGGAGTGGATGGGAGCCAGCTGTTATTTAAGGCTTGGTGCTGCGCTGAAGCGTCCGGTGTGAACCCGTCGTTAGTAAATAACTCACAATGCGTTGCTTAGCATACGTCACATACTACGTTGCTCTGATTGGTTGTAGGTCTATCCAATTGAGCGAAGAGGAATTTTACTTCCTGGTCAGTTGAAACACGCCCCATAATTTTTTCCCAATGGAGCGACTCCAGACCGAACTGCCCGACCAAAATGTTGTGGGCGGGGCTAAGTTTGTCTGGCATCCAGGCTAGGACAATGCAGTTTGGTCAACTTTTTTTGACTGGGTATCTTCTCTTCCTGTTTGTGTGGTTTTTTTCGGGTACTCCCACTTTCTCCCTCTGTTCACATACATAGATTTATTGGAGCCTCTAAATTGACAGAAGATGTGTATATATATATATATTTAAAATATATAATTGGCAGAATGAAAAGTTCCAAACACATTCCCCCTGCAGTTGATTATAAGTCAATACTCAGGGTTCCCTTATTCCAAACAGGAAAACTGTTGGTTGCCTGTTTAAGAGGTTTCTACTCTGCAGGTCACTTGATGCTGGGCTCGGATGCCAAACAAATACGCTAGAATCATTTGTATCTCTCAGCTTAACAGGTTTCTTTGTGCCAAGTTTGTGAATAGTGCTGCTACTCCCTCGGAGGAGTGTGACATTCACTGGGGCCTAATAAAGGGCTGGATCTCATTCAGGAAGTTTCGGTCCCCGAGGGCCCAGCTTGCAATCTGCTCCCCTGCGAAGTCTCTTAATTCCAACGCAATATTTCCAGCACCATGGGATCACATTGACTTGGGGGCAGAGTTTTCTTGTACACACAAGCTGTCGCCATGTTGAGACGTATGTCATGGCATCATAGCAGTGCACAACTCAGCAGTCTGATGCTATATTGAGATGCTCGGCTATGGCTGACCACAGTGGGAACCACAGACAGGATTTAACAATGCAAACCAATATGAGAAGAGTTGGAACACAAAGCTTCCAGACAATGTCCGCTTTCTAATGACAAATTTCTAGAATGACAGTCAGTAGAGCGCACACCTCCGCCAAAGCCCAACGGTTCCCTCAACTTCAATCAAGCCACATCAAATCGGACATATTCACAGATTTCTGTTCTATTTAATAAAGATCCGTGAATTATTCACGACTAAAAGGTTTAAAAATAAAATCAGAAAACACCTTAACCCATAATAAAGAAATGGACCTGCAAGTTTCTTTGAAATCCATTCAGTGGTTCTTGCATAATTCTGCTGACAAATAAACAAACCAACAAATGCAAAAACATGACCTCCTTAGTGGAGGTAAATATTCTAATGCAAATGTTTTCTATAAATAAGCCTCTGCTGTTCATAGACGAAGAGAGCGTCTCGACCCAGGTCATGTTCTCGACTTTAGCACCATACAGGAGCTGCAGCAGGGGGGCCTTGCCAAGCTAGGATCAAGTGTTAGTGTCAAGGCAGAGAAAGCACCCATGTTGTGCTCATTCCTTCTGTAAAGCATCATAAAGAGGTGAGAAAAAAGTTCAAGATTTATTAAAAGTACTTGGTGAGGCTCTTTAGCTTTCGATCCTTCTGATATGTTCAGATGTCTGAGTGGAAACTGGCTTGCTGGTCAAAATAAGTTTCAGTTCAAGTTCCAGTTCAAGATGAAGCGCAGAAACTAAAGTCAATGTGCACATCACACATAACTTTTCTATCGTTGTGATTTGTAAATATTAAGCTGCAAGACGAATGCAAATCTTAGGTCAGGGTGCTTGAAAACAAGGAAGCAAATACCAATGAATACCCATGTAACAAACAAAGCTATTATTTTAAGCCAGCCTTAATTGCACTCCTGATTTGCATTCACACAAAACGGTAACATCAAATTAACTAAGCTGTTTTATACATTATGCAAAAGAAACAAACAGGACAGGACTTCAGCTGCTGATGACTGGACCAGCAGATGGTGTGTAAATAATGTACGTGGTCCCGCGGGAACATCCAAGTCTGACTCAGTTGGTTTGATGCACCAACCTCCTTACATAAAGTGAGCCCTGTCACGTCAAAGACTGAACCATAATGTCCATTTAACCAAAGGACTGATTGATAGGAAAGCATCATTTCTAAAAAGAAATGGGTATCACACAGTGAATGTTTATGCCCCCAGATTATTTTTACCCTGCACATGAACAAACACGGCCTATACATCTACTGTGTATAAGATGGACAACACATCTCCACCTCCTCTGGAACTGCCGAACTGAGGTCCTGCCGATACACAAGTTCGACCAATCCAAAGTCAATCCTGACGTTTAAAAAAATGATTTAAACCAAACTATCTAAAAAAATATATAATAATTTAGACATGTTAGTGATCAGAATTTGATGTGTAGTTTGACTTTTTACTGTTGTCCATGTCCCATCTGCTAACATGGAGGAGGCTGGATTTATTACCTACAATGTAACCAACTAGCAGCCTTGGCTTCAGTATTGGGGAGCCGTCCTGTCATCGATCCGGTCTGTTACAAACACTGAGAACACCTCACATCTATTGGTATTGATCTTTGTCAGTTTTGTGTTCAGAGAGCATTTCAGTTGGAGCTTTCCTGGCACTGCATTCATATTTCAGCTCTCCTTCCGTTGTGTTGTTTTATTTACACACAACAGCAAATGATAGAAAAATTCCCTGTTCGCTCGCCACACTCCAAAAGTCAGGGAACCAGCTCACAGTATCAGAAAAGCCCCCCCGCTGCCTGAGGCTGGTGGGGATTAGATGTCTTTCTCAAGGGCACTTCGTCTGGGTAGAGTCTCCTCTTCGTGAGGGCATTCTCCAGTCACAGCAGGGTTTCCCAATAAAGCAAACAGCCAGGAAAGACACTAGGAGTAGTAATGGCATCCTCAGCCCTTTTTTTTCTGCTCAGCTCTCCTTATCCCAGTAACTAGACACCACCAGCATCTCACTAGGGACCATAGCTACAGTGATTCCGTTTTGATTGGCCATAGCAAAGGCTCATGTGGATGTTAAGACCCTGAATTCAGCAAACCCAGCATCCTTTCAACGACAAGCAGCTTTCATAGTTTAGATGTCTGTGGAGCGAAATGGTCAACAGTTTCCAGATCAGTAATGATGATTGCACTTGCTAGCAGTGTGCAAATACAAAGGTGTTGGTCGGGGGGAGTTTGTTGATTGTTCTGGAAAATGCAGCGTAGTTTCTGCTGTAACGATAATGGCTGTGATAATAGTGGCGATGGCAGCGGCTTCAAAGATTAGATGATGACACATTGGCCACTTTTCTGAGGCAAGAGGAGCCATATTGTCTTCAGCGGAGACGGTGATTGGCAAAAAGGGCTAAATTACACTTAATAGCAGGCTTACTGACTGGAAGCAGACAGAGGAGCATAAAGAGCAAGAGTGCAATACGAAGGAACAACTGGGCACAAATTATGTTTTGATATATGTATATTTCCCTGAAAGCAGGCAGTGCAGCAAATAGTCCGTGTGTTGGCTCAAGCCACCGCTCCTTTAAAGCCTTTGGCTTAGCTGCCCCTTCGGACCAATTAATAAATAATTCAGATATAATTAACGATAGTTTATTGCTGTTACCACTGCTGCTGCTGTTCCAATCAGCTAAAGAAAACTTGTAAAGCTTCAGTTCAACAAGCAATCAAATCGTTTTTTACTGTCAAAAAAAGAAATGTTCAGTAGCAGGTTAAGGTTAAAAAAACAGAAAATGTACTTTTTAAAACCCATCGTTTTTCCAATCAATTATTTTATGAAAGTGTCATCACCATTCATAGAAAATCCTGTGGAGCTAAGTCAGGAGTGCTCAGACCACATCAAACCCCTCAGGCTTCCCCCGACTATTTTTGATATGAGCAACCTTCATTATTGCAGAGAGGCCGCTCCTCAGCCGGAGTGTACTCCTGTGTAGGAGGCCCCCTTCCTGTCTTCTTCACTTCATTTTTTTCCTTTCGGCTCCAGCAATGTCACAGCCATATTCACTGAGCTTTAGTGAAGCAATATTCTCCTACAACAGAGACTGATGGAAGCACTAGAACCGTGTCCTTCTGGATATGAAAGTAAGTGTATACTTACAGTTTTGAGTTATGTTTTACTGACATAGCTGAAAGAATAAGGCTAAAGATGTCATACACACCATTAGAATACATCTAAGCAACACGTTCATAGTGGAATACACTAATGGAATTGTAGTCATGTCTACTTTTATACTATATGGGACATTGATATTAAGTAAGTCTATTAAATACACATTTACACAGTGTGTGATAATTTGCCAGTTCTTCCTGCATTGGCAGCTGCTTAGCCTGGATTAACGTCCCCACACTTGATATTATAGCTCGCTCCTCGTCCCCAGCCTGATACTGTGTGTACACAGTATATACAGACATATGTACTTGCCCCTCATGAGTTGAGCCGCATATAAAAATAGGTTGATATGAGCCTTTTACAGACTTTTCAGTATCTGGGTTTCTGTTTGCAGTAGGGATGTAACGAGAACCTATACTTCGGTACCAAGTTGATGCCAATATTCTAAAAACGTCATGGTATTCTTTTTTTACAGTACTGCAGGTTCCTAACAACACCCAACCGCCGCTGCAGGATGGCTGCTGCCACTGCTTCGGCATCAGGGCAGGTGCACATTGCATGTCCGGTGTCCTTGTACCGTATTAACCTGCTGCTGTCCTCCCTCCTCGCTCCCCGCTGACAAGTACAGAACAGTTTTTTTGTTAAACTTAAAAATTATCAAGCCTCATTTACATTTCTTTATCATAAATGTTTGATAGATTCGGAAATCTACTCCCCGATATCGGTACCCGCACCAGAAGATATTCATCAGTAGGGCTCAACTCACGACTACACACGTCTGCTTTTGTGCAGTCTCCCTCTGACCAATTCACCAGTGTCTGCCTGGATGTTTGGTTTTGGCAGTGGTAATGGTGCGTGCTCCTATGGCAAGCACAGTGGTGTTATTTGTTGCTACCACGCTGATGGCTGTGATGATGGTGGCGGTGACAGTGAGAGCAGTATTGGCTAGCACAAGCAGCAGGCACCAGATCCCCTCCTGTTTGTTCAGAGAGACACGCAGCAAAGCTTCACTGTGTTCAACCCAAGGCTGCAAACACCCAGTAAAACCAAAACACTGGCACTGAGTAGAGCACATTACATTCACGCCATTTTCCAAATTCATGCACGTCTGCCTGAGTGTTAGTCCGTGCATCTGTCTTGCTGTCAGGCCGTGTGTTTATTTAATGCCAGCCTCTTTGAGTGTCATTATTATGTGCTTACTTATTTTAAGGCTTTTGTAAATATGCAATGTCCCTGGTTGGCTTTTTTGGTGTTATCACAGAGATATGTGTATGAATAAAGACCACAAACTCTTTGTGTATTCACATGCATACATGTAGTTCAGTGCATGCGTTGACATTTTGCATGCCTTCCTGACTGTGTGTCTGTGTGTTCAGGCTTGTGCGAGCCCACATACGTGAGAGTGGGTGATTTCAGCTCTGCAAGCCCAGCACCCAACCATCTGTCACAAAGGGGCCACCACGTTTTGAAGCCAATCATCTCCTTCCAACAGCTTCTAGGATTCACGCTCTGCTTTCCAACGATGGTCCGGCACGCCAAATACACATTCACACACATACAAAGACAACGTCTGCCACATGCTCCTATCAGCAGGCACACAAATATACACACACACAGACACACACACAAACTTAACAATCAAACAGACGATAGCCTTGAAAACTGTTAAGGCCTTTTTTTCCTCATTGGAGAAAATTAGGTTTTCATCACAGATCCAAATCGTCACTTGTTCGGTCGTTCACAGTCAGTCTGATTGGTCACTGCTGTTAGCTAAGTTTAGAGCAGAGCTAACAGGATTTATACTGTTTGTATTCCATGTAACTGTATTTATCAACATCAGAAATCTGTCTGCTAATGCCTCTGACGTCCACTAATTGCCACATTATGGTGCTTATCTATACTGTCACTGTCTTTAGGCAGAACCAGGGTAGCCATTTCCATTTGCTTCCAGTCTGTATCCTTTATAAACTAACCAGCTGCTGGCTGTAGTCAAACAGGATGGAGGAATCAATCCCCTCATCACTCTGGGTGTTTTATTATCTGTCGCTCTGGCCATCAGTTAGTTTTATCAGTTAGACTGTAACACCTTTTGAAACAAATCTGTGATTCTGGCCAAAAGTCTTAACTTTCTGAGTGCATGAAACTCAATGACCTTAGAAAAAAAGGCTCAAAAGGAGAGATAAACATGAGTGGTAAAAACTCAAGTCTTATCTAAATTCTTTTGGGAGCAATCAATTCGGCCATCTTTATTCAAGATTTCAAGATTTTTTTTATTGTCAAATGCATAACAATAACATTAAGCAGTTGCTGGCAATGAAATGCTTGAGTCACAGGCTCTCTTCTAGTAATGCTCAAGTTATTACAACCAAAAAAATAAAATAGAAATAGTATGAAATACAATAAAATACAATATTATTCTAGCCGATATACAATATCAGGTGTTTCGGGCGGCTGTGGCTGAGGGGTAGAGTGGTCGTCCTCCAACCTGAAGGTTGGCGGTTCGATCCCCAGTCTGACCCATCTGCATGCCGAAGGGTCCTTGGGCAAGATGCTGAACCCTGAATGGCCCCCCATAGAATAACAAAGTGCTGCGATTATAGATGCACTGTATGAATGTGTGTGTGAATGGGTGAATGTAAAACTGTACTGTAAAGCGCTCTGAGTGGTCATCAAGACTAGAAAAGCACTATATAAATACAAAACCATTTACCATTTATATACAGCCGATGATGAGAGCACCTCTCATACAGCTACCAACACAGATACGAGTCTGATTCTGTATGAACCACTGCAGATACTATATTTCCTTGAGATTGTTTTTTTATTTGCCATGCATGCAATGTTGCGGGGTCTTTGAATCCCCTCAAAGACCCTGCAATGTTTCTATTATTTGTCATTTGGGGGAAATGTTTGGTTAAAACCATTTGTGAGAGGTTTATCGAGTGCTAACTGATTGGGATTTCTTTTTATTTGTCTTGGCTAGTAGAACAATAGACTGAAATTTTCAGAAGCTTGTGTGTTTGTTCAAATATCCCAGCACAGCTCTTGTGCACCTTTCCACAGATGCCGTCTGAACCAGCAAAAATATTTGCGTTTTGGGACAACTGAGAATTGGGTCATGATCGACGATCGGCTTCTCACCGTGATAGCCGAACCATTTATAAAAAATGGGTTGTGATCATTTGGTTAGCAGCATCAGAGCAGCTCAGACTCGGAGGGCCTTCGCTCCATGAAGCCCTCATGTGCTGCTACGCTCAGCATCTATTCCCTTCTGCAGCCTCAACCTCTCAGTTTTGTCGATCCTCACCGCACAATCTTCATCATTCCCCCCTAATAGTAACCACAGCGTCCTATTGAATAATGTATCCCTCTCTCCACAGAGCATTAAGATGTTGACAGAAAAATGTGAATATTACACGCTGTGTCTCTAAAGTCCTGAATATCCTAACATGACTTCTAGAGGCTAGACCTGCACATGCTGTCAGAGCCACAACACTGTACCTTCTTCTAGGTGGGGAGGAAACACAGGGAAATGAATTCATAAAGTTTTCAGACCCCCCTCACGTGTTTCATATTTTGTTATAATCCAGTCTTTTACTTTTTGGCTCAGCAACCGTCAGTCAATACCGCATGACAAGATGGAAAGGAAAAGCTGAAATTATTATTCAGACCCTTTCCTAAGACACTTGAAATTGATCAGGTATCTCCAATGTCTTCTGATCATATTTTAGATGTTCCCACGTCTTGAGTTATTTATTTTCGGGCATCCTCTACACATTTACTTGATAGTCACAGCAAGGGAAAGACAGGAAATGGCGAGAGAGAGCATAGGGGAATTACAGTAAATTGTCTGGCCCTGCAGAGTTGAACCAGGGACCTGCTGCTCAAGGCGCATGCATCCGGATGGTATACGCTCGGGTCATCCATCAAGTGCATATTTCTCTTAAGGGAGAACTGCTTGCTTTCCCGGTGAGCGGGCAGGTTACTCGTGTCACTGTTTCTATTACAAGGACACTGAATAGCACAGAATGAGACACAGAATAGAAGTGACATGACACCATGATCCGGGTGATGCTCGAAAAACGCATTATAGATCAAATGTACTCAAAGTAATGGTGTGCCCACTGGTATTTCCACTAAGGCAATTCAATTTAAAATTAAAATTGGTTATTCCCGACATCCCTACAGCAGATACAATTATACCATACGTCATTTATAAATGTAAAAAAACGCATAAATTAAAAGCCCTAAACTCAAGAAACTGCCAAAGTTGTTTTATACGTAACAGGAGCTATACTGAGGCAGAAGTAAATATATGTGCCAGCTCAAGATGCCTTTGGGGTGGTCAGTCAAAGATCCCATTTTTTTGAGGGTACAATGACATTGATCTTTTAGTGAATTTCTTTAAATTCCCTCAAAATAAAATATTTTCTTCCCGAGTATGGGACAGACAGACAGGTAGAGAGATGGACGGACAACTTGAAAACATGATGCCACTAACCTGTGGCCGGCCTGTGATTTTCACATTACTTAAAACATAATATTTTGAATAATGCAATAGTAAAATAAAAATGCCCACAGGCATAATGACTCCAGCAGGGAGTTACCTAAATTGTCTTGTTCCCTGATATTAACAGCTACTAAATGTGCAACACCGATGGACCCTTGAAAAACAAATGAAGCCTCCAACCTGAAGTGTTTCTGAAGTTGTTAGCAGATGAGCAACTGAATGAAAGGGTTCGGTCCATTGAAAGAAGTGAAGTGTTTCCAAATGTCTTAAAGTCCTGGCATTGCTCTGAACTGACTGATGAATGAAAATGCTTGATGAAAAGGAAAATGAGCAACGGCATTAGTCCTTGAAGGAAAGTGATGGAGATACCAAAGGAATTCTACTATGCAATAAATAAGACAGTATTTCAGATGATAGTGATATGCGTGTAATCTTAATGTTGTGTGAAATGTATTGCACCATTATTCTCTAGTTAGTCTGATATCACTTGATTTCATAATCTGTCAAATTGTAACCTGAGACTGTTGATCAATAAACACCTAAATATGATTTTACATGTCAGAGCTGTGAATTGGTCAGTAAACTTTAGCTGAGAGAACGGGTGAGCAAATATATGTAAACCAGATCCAAGTTGCAAAAACCAACTTTTCTTAATATAAACTTCGGTATATTTTGTAAGTGAAATGGTCCAATGCTCAGACTGAGGCCTGCCAAGCAATAACAGAGGGAAAGTTTAATGTTCATCCTTCACTCTGTTCTCAACATGCAGGAAATTGGGGGAGGGTGAATTTTCTTCGCATGGTTTAGGCCCACTGCTTCACTTAAAGGACAAGGAAGATGCGACTAAATACAACACTAATTTGAGTGGTCACAGTGCTGCGATCTGCAGGGCATGAGTGCTCACTGCACAGTCTGATGAGCATCAACCTCCCCAGAGATTTGAAGGTCCAGACACTTTACAATCTACAGAGGCGTAGTAAAGCTAATCCAGTGAACTCTGGTGGAACCCTCTCATCTCTTCTACTGTGTCATCATAAAAAAAGTTTCCAAATCGCTTTTGTGGAAATGTACTATTTCTCTTCTGACTATTTTACATGAAGAAGAGAACTTTCATAGTTTATCAGATCTTCTAGGGAAATAGAATTCTTAAAAGCCGACAATTTCCAGAAGACACAATGTCACGGAGGGAGCAGCTGTAACCTGTAAAATGTTTGAACTTGATTTTTAACCCAGCCACACCCACTGACTTTAAATTGCAAAGCAAGTGACATGCGCAGTGATTGTTGTGTTTGAGTGTTGGACAATATAGCAACATATTTGATGGGTGAAAGACACCATAGCTGTGTCTCAATTCAGGGGCTGCATCCTTCGGAGGCTGCATTTGAAGAACGATGGGGTCATAACGGTGCAACTAGCTGGCTGTACCATTTCAAAGGCTCCTTCAAATGCAGCCGACAGATGCATCCTTCCATTCTCCACCAACAAAGGATCCAACAGGTGGATCGCCCTTGGGTGAACCTATCCCATGAGGCCAATGAGCTTCTTGCCTGGGTCTTACCAATGCATGCATCTTTTCCACTGCTGATGCAGTTTGTTCCCTGTTCTTTAAACAGGTGACATAACAAACTAGTAGGAGTTGTTAGTGCAGCATTAAAGACATGATCCCTCACCGGTTTCCCAGTCAGCTTGGGTTGACCAATAATTCAAAATAGATTTTCAGCGCAATCATATCCACTGATGTTATTAACAGACTGTCTTACCTAACCAAATTCTGTTTCCAAATTAACAACCACAAATTGGAATCACAAATTACCAACATGATCTGATTAACATGTGGAGAATCCTGTCTGATGTAATAACAGTGCTGTTCATTGTATTATACATTAATTTCATTACTTTCCATGTAATTTGAAATTTGTAATGACCCTAGTGGAAATGCATATTAATCACCTTACAAAGTTCAACAAGGAACTATGAAGGCTCACATCCAGGGCTTTGTACCAAAAACTATCAGGTATTGTGTCATTGAGTTTCTTTCACAATATTTATCACCGTCAACGCAATTTTTAACAATGTCACATTCCCGGTGTTCCTTTCCTCACACACACTGTGCATATCCCTTTGTTTGAATGGCTGTAGCAGGTCTCCAACGCTGGAGATTGAGTATATCAGGAAAACAACAGCATACAGGTCAGGTCCGAATTAAGAATTCAGAGGCCCCAGGGCTCAAAATCCCTCTCCGCTCTCCACACACATGCAATACAGGGTTTTAAATCAGGTTCTCAGCAGAGGCTACAATCTGTTGGAAACACCTGTAGCTTATGCAGGATTTATACTGACAGGCTAAAGCCTCTGTTCGCAACCTGAAGGACAACATCAACACCTGTAGCTCCATTCTGTCATACACGGGTTTAACACCACATGATTGCAACAATACTTTCCTGGACCAGAGGGAACATCATCAATAAAATAGCCTACAGTGTGCAGCAGAATAACATACACATTTTTATACTGAGAGTATGGTGTGTGGACAAATGGGGTGTTGGAAAAGACATGAGAACCATTACTTAATAGTGATGACAGACACATTTCAGTTCTGTGGATTCATCATATATTCAAATCAGCATGAAAGATGTATGTTTTACAGGTCTAACAGGAAATAAACAGACAGTTTCCATGCTATCATGACAGTACTCTCATATTGGTAGATGTACTCTTTGGTTGAGAAATAAGCTGAATGGAATAAAGACTGGGCAAAAGCTCCTTTTTGTTATTTAAACTTTTTTTTCATAGAAGAACAACTTGACAATAACCATTTGAACCATGAAATAACACTACACTGTAAAGTAAAGTCAAACCCTGGAGCTGTTAAACCTAGCAGTTCTCTGCTCTCCACGTGGGGAGGGGCTGTGAGCAGGTGGTAGCTTCACCCTCCTCTTCCTCCAGATCAGATTCACACTAAACTAAGAAAAGTCGAAGCAGGTGGAACGTTTTCTGAATTTCTCTCTGATGATATTTTCTTTCTTGCGGCTCCAGCGTGTTTAAAACTTCACCTCTGAACTCACCCCCTTACCTGAGCTCACCTGACGTCACCTCCCCTGTCATCACCGTGATTGATGCTACGTTCATGTGCTGTGGGAATAATTCGAATGATCAGTCTCCAACTGGGGCGATTCACCTGAACGCCTCCTCAAGTCAGAACAACAACTGTGAAAGTCTGTGAAAATGTGACAAGGTGTTGGTTCAAATGCTCTGAAGACATTTGGTTCATGGCGTCCATATTTTTTTCTCTCCCCCACGCTCCAACATCAATAATCCAATTGATGCAGGAGTGACACACCAATTATAAAATGTTTGTTATCTGCAAATAGAATAACTCATCTGCTCATATCTCAATACACACGTGTGCACTCAATTAAAACTTTTTTTTAATTTTGATTATTAATTTTCTAATCAAATAAATAAGGACACAGAGACAGAGGCTAGCGCCACCTGGAGGTCAGAGTCCAGATGGATACACCTATATTGATGTAGAGATGTATATTTGGTTTTTCTGTATATTAATGAGCCTTAATGTATCAAAGTGAAGTGTTGAAACAACTATTAATCCAATGGCAGGATGATACCACCCATATCAGATTGTAGTTTTACAGCCACATGGCTCTTGTCCATCAGTGACTTGAAGGTGGAAAACTTTTCAAGTCTTACTTTAAGTTTTGTATGTTAAAATCAAACTCAGGGAACAGCATCTATTTTTACTCTCTTAGAAATAATAAAAAAACTATTTTACTATTCAATCTTTATTTTTCATATTTCTCCATTATAAATTCATGTTTTACTTACATTTCTGCTGTTCATACTTGCTGACATATGTAAAACAGTTCCCCCCTGGTGGCATGTTTGACAATTAGCGCTCATCACTTTTCATTCTGAGAGTTCCATGCCCGTCCGCTCTTTTTACAGCGGGTCAGTGTGAATACAACTGAGTGGTGCACTTCACTGATGGAGAACACTAAAGTCTTTGACCCTCCTGATTGCCCTGTGTGTCCACTAACAGTATAATGGGCTAAGAGTGCTGAACTGCTCATCTGGTGTAAGTGCCGGCCATTAAAAGTTAGAGGGACCATATCGAAGTCAATATGATCAATGAGAGACTTAATAGCCACTCAGAATTTAGAATCATTCACAACATGGCTCTCGGGTATATGTAGTGGTAATTGATTTTCATAAATTGTAGTAGAGCAAAAAAGAAGAATGTGCGGGATAAACTGTAGGTAGCATTCTGCTCTGATAATCCATCAAATGTGAGCAGGTCATGTTTTTGCATGAAGGCGATATGCATCTTACAAGATCAGCAAAACACTGCAAACAGTCTGTAGATTCACAGAGATCCAGACAGATAGGATTTGTTTTATGTAAAAAACAAAAGAAAAAGAAAAACAACAGTTCCTCTTCGGCTTTGTCAATACACATCTACTCAGCAACAAAGTTCCTCCGCCCTAATGCGACGGAATGGACGCGCCGCCATTGTCAGGAGTCAGCTCTTCTGTCTGCTCCCAGCATGGTCAGATTCCTTAAACGCATTTTGCAAAGACAAGGCTTCCTCAGCAGTCCGCTTGGATCGCACCGCGGCTCAGCTCCTGCCCTCTGAGTTGTGCTGCCATATTGAACCGGTATCTGATTCACTGACCTTCTCGCTGCCTCATGCCTTGCTAATGTAATCTAGTTCTGCTGCTGCGGCTGCTGCTGCTGCTGGCTCATGTCTCTGTGCCTGCAGCTTCCTTTCATTCTCTCGCTTTGTGTTTTTCTTCTCACGCATGTAAGCACAGCCGGGCACACGCTGTCACACACTGACACACACTCACTCACACACACACTAACACACACACACACACACACACAGTTGCTGATATTCAGCTGTTCTCAGATTGCCTGATGTGCCTCTCTTTTGTTTTGTGGTTTTAACCTTAAACCTCTCACACACACACACACACACACACACACACACACACACACACACACACACACACACAACCCACTATGGTGAGTTACTGTTTGAAATATTCCTGGACTAGTGGCAACCAGGGCAAAAATAATCAGTTGATAGACAGAATAATTATCAACACATTTGGCCAGTGCTAGAACCTGAGAAGTAAAGACCTGTATGTTGTTGCCTCTTTTATTATAAACAGATAAGTTTCTCTTGTGTTGCATTGGAAAATAACACAAATACGCTGCTTCTAACAGGGGGGTTAGCTGTTTGTCTGCTTTGTATATAATGGAAAGCTGAACACCTGGATTGAGAATTTTATGGAGGATAATTTTGGGCTCTAGGAAACTGATGACTAGCAGCTGAAATAATTAATTGATTGATCATAACATTTCTGAATAACAAAAATAACTGTTTAAACACTGGTTATTCTCGGTACAAAAATTAAACAACCCACTACTTTCTTCTTACACAAACAACTTTCATTCCTATTTTTATGATGAAAATATAGAAAATAATCTCCAAATAAGGATTTTATTGCACATACCTGCACTTACCTGACCTGCTTGTGCTGTTACCAGTTCCTTGTCTGAACCCTGACTGCACAAAGAGCTGTTCACCTGTTTATTTAAAGTTCAGGGAGGCTTGAATCAGTATGCAGAACCCTGAACTGAAGAATCAGTGGCCGTGAAGGTGCTATTGTCATAATCAATAACATCACTTCTGTTGACTCGTCCAAGCCGGTACTGCCACACCAAATGTGACACTATACTTTTTTGGGCCTTTGACAATACGCATGCAAAGATGAACAGCTCCTAAGATATTTGAGCCATATTCACACAGATTTCAGGTTTGCTTTCTCCTCTAAGTTTCTTCACAAATAAAACAAACCTAGCTTTATATTTAATTGGGTGGCCGGCTACTTAGATTTTTTAATGCTGAATCTCTCTCTTTCTTGCTCCTTCTCATTCTTGATTCATTGTGCTGTTCGAAAAATACGTATCACCGTTTTCCTCCAGCTATCCAGCAAGCCAGTCCATTTCAGGCTACCATAGACTGTAATGGGGCCAAAAAGCAGAGGTCCAAACCGTGAAGGCCAGAGAGTGTTTGCTGCCCGACCACAAAGCACCAAGCCCAGACTCCTTGGAGAGCCATGCTAAAGGTGAAGGAGCGAGAGAAGAGAGAGCGGGGCTTCGCTAATAGGAAAGAGGGAAAGATGATGGAGTTTAGGTCCATGAGAAGGAAGTAAAAGATGCCTGAGCTTTTTTATTTGCCATGTACAGTGTAAGACCATGTCAGTTTCAAACGTACTCAAACATCACATTGGAAAGGTGCACGCACAATCAGACACACAATGATTCGCATGCACATCATTTGATAGTGTCATATATTACACGCTCTCATACAAAATATATGGGCGCAGGCGCACTCTCACGTGCACTCTCACGCGCACACACTCACACACCTAAGCAGGTGGAACTTTACATGCATGGCCGCGCTTCCCTTAGCTGTGGCCACGGTTGCTAGGCTACGGGTGATTCCAGCCTTTGGTGGGGACCTGACATTAGGGAGAGCAAATTGACCACAGGAGGCTTTAATGTGCCGTGAAACAGCGGCTGGAGTGTGTGTGCATACATCGTCCTATAGGTAAGTTCTGCAGGCGCTACATTGACTTGCATTCCTTTTCTAAAGACTTACCCTAAAACAAACTATAAGCAGTGATGTAAAAGATCTGCTTTTTACCAATTAGGGGCTCGGCCTTTGTCCCCAATAGAAAAACTGAGCCCTGTCCCTACTTAACCTGAAATGTGTCCCCGAAGGTTGCCTAACAGGCTTCCTCTTGGGCTGGTAGCGTGACCATATTAGGACACACTAAAGTCTATTATTACTAAAGAATTTCCTGTACGTTTGTTAGTGTGTGTGTGTGTGTGTGTTTGTGCATGTGGGTTAGGGAAATTATCCGTGTTTGTTTAGCTGCCAGCATAGATAAGATGTGGATCAAACAATTCAGTAAAACCTTTTGAAATACAGCCCCCCCTAGAATTCAAAGTGTCTACCAGTGAGCAGGATACATTACACAACACTGGAATTAGCTATTCTGATGTTGTGCAAAGTGTCTAGGATCCCCTCACTCCTCTTAATAAGACTCTAATTAAAATGGATGAAATGTCATAAAAGTTGCCGGGGTCTATCCTGCTCCGCACGGACACATCACTCTGATAATCTCTTTAACGTATTCTCGCTCAAACTCTTAAATTTGCTATAATTATCCCGTGTTTGACCATTTTCTCGATGGCTGCATTATCCACAAGTCTCTTAAATGAACCTGTAATGCTATATGATTTAATTGCCAATGCGGATGATTCTACTTTATGAGCAATATCCCATTCACACTGCTGAACCAGTGTATCAATCCTAATGCATCTATTACATTCTGCCTTTGACATTAGGATTAGTCACTTTGTTTTTTTTCTTCCAGGTCTGGAACGGTGCAAAATCTCAATAAGAATAGAAGAATATTGACATGATTATCTTCTGTCACCGCACATTAATCACCACTAATCTCTGTGACTGTGATATTAAACGTATCCTTTTTGGATATTCTCACCTTGTGTTTTGAGGAGCAGATGGTATCAAGCCATGTTAAATAATTAGCCCTGAGAGGATGTCGCAGTTGGTCCGTTGATGCAAAAAGCCCTAATGTACATAAACTATGAAAAAAATTGGCGCTCGTGTCTGTGGATTGGCTGTGACAAAACACTCGAGAGGTGAAAGTCGGCATGTCGGCTGTGGCAAGCCGTTGTCGTCATTGTGTGGTTACATACAGATTCAATTAACATTAGTTTACCTTCCTTAACTGCAACCATTTCTTTTCACACACTTGACAGCCACTATCGAAAACACCCATGGTGCCCTTTCACCTGCCACATGATAGCTGGACTAACAACCCCACCAAGTGGTCAGGTGTGTGATATCCATATCCAGACTATATCTGCTCGTGCCTCATTTAATCTCCAAATAAATCTGCAACAAACATTATATATAAAGCATAAAATATCTGTGATTAATGACGTGTATAATGGCCAGGAAACTGGAAATAGAAAGAAAAAATAATGGGTAGTCAACAACAGAAAGTTTTGGCACTGAAACTGACTCATCTCATCCTTTCTCTAGTGAGTCAGTAACTCTTGTTAAAGACGAAATCATAATAATAATAAAAATAATAATAATAATAATAATAGATAATATAAAAAGGTATTCTGTTATGGTGGATTTAAAAACTAAACTTACTTTACACCTTACAGATCTCTCACAAAGTTTGTGAACTCACCTGAAAGTACCACAGCGACAGTGAGTGACAAAAACACCATGTTTCAGGTCCTTGGGGGAAAAGAGTAAGATTTTCACCTGAATCACATTCCCATTTTAATCTCTTGCATCTTCTCTCACAAAGAGTAATAGAGTTTGATGTGTTCCCATGAATTATTCATTCAGGTGGTTGTTCTTTTCACTTATATTTTGTGATTTACTTTAGATGCTCATCTTACGATGGATCCTAACTCCCAGCAGACTGGAGCACAGCCGTACTGTCTTCGGAAGCATCCAGGTGATTTACTGTACCAGCACAGAACTGAGGGCTCTGTCAGTGGCATTATGGAGGGAAAGAGGAGGTAAATTATTGGTTGCACTGCATCAAAGAATGATTAATGACACGGTGCACACATGAGGACTAATGCACATATCCAGAAACGGTGTGTATGAGTGACACATGATCGTCACATTATGTTGTTTTGCAAAATGTGATTTAAGCATGTGAAGTTTAAAGCTGCAGGCTCTTTTATGATTATTTTTGTTAAATATAAGAGGTAAATCACAGGTTTTACAACAGTACTTACCAAATTTGAAATCATGTTTTACAAAGAAATCTGCTGAGCTCATTCTAGCTCAACACCAGGGCTACGGTCAGAAAGTCCAATTAATCTCCTTTCCAAACCACTGTTCCTTGACCCCAGATTGAGGACATCACACAGTCAAGGTTATAGATGTGAAGGAGAAGCTGTAAGGAGTCAGGAAGGGAGATCAGATTCCACTGACACTTAGTCTTTTGAAATGCTTCCGGGTCATTTTAGTAGGTAAGGAACCTTCCTAAGTAAATTGGAGTATTTAAACCCACCCCAGATGGAACTGGTATTACCTGACCATGGCCCACCGAGCTTTACTCACCGAGACTCCGTTCAAAATCAATAACAAATGACTGTTGATAAGCTGACACACAAATGCTCTTAAAAGTTGTATTTCCGTTCTCTGTAGACGAACGGTCCACATCACAGCAGCCGAAATAACCTTGTACTGAATTTTAGTCCTTTGAGTGGCTGAAGCCTCTGAAGTGCCGGAGCCTTCATTTCTCAAAATGCATCTAATGGCATCTTTTCACTGGGCCCTTGTTGCCTGGCAAACATCCACACTTCAGTTTGTACTGTAGGTATTTTGCTGAGAAGCTGCTGTTCCCAAAGCCCAGATAGTGACAATTTTGAGATAATCAGCAGTTACCTTTTGCAGACTTCCGAAAAATCTTCCTTTAGTGCCACAGAACGAAGTGTACAACTGCAACTGTACAAGCTGAGGAGTACACAAGAATAAAAAGGTGAATTCGAAAGCGAAAAACTATACAGACTCTAAAGTGCCCAATATTTGGCCGTGCGCAAAGATTTATGGTTTACCATTTTGAGCCAAACTAGGTGGTTGGTGGGGATGTTTGTGATGCAGGCACTTTGCAGAAATAGAACCAGGTAGTCAAACAAAGGAGAGTGTCTTAGTAAAGTATCAGAATAGAGTGTAGCTCACACTTTGCTGCAGTCTTGGGCCGATGTAACTTAGCAGACCTTTTATGTGCCTGAACAAAAAAGCAATCTGACACACTAAAGCAAAGGGGAAATCGAAAAAGCATCAAATGGGAACTTTAAGAAGTTGTTTCAGGACCTTTTGGAGGAAGCTGCCTAAAATCCATCATCTTTTCTCTTTCCTGTTAGCAAGGCCCCGCTCTATCTTCTATCAAGACTTTTCATGAAGCACAAAGATCAATCCAACATTATCCACTCTATAGAATCAAAAAAGGACACTTTCAAATTTTTCTGTCAAGAAATAGGTCTAGATTTCCACAGTATTGTACAACATGAAAAAATAAATTCATATTATACAGCCAGTGATGACATTGTGTACCACAGAACCACATGGTTTACACACAACAAAGAAACACGGTCATGTTAAATGCTACAGTCTATTCCCACTGTACCCCCAGATGAAAATAATTGGTCTAACAATAAACCACACTGACATTATGGCTCATGTTAGTGCTAATGTGAAATGGCCACTGAGGCAGATGAGTAAGATATAAGTTCTGCTGCAGCTCACCGTGAACGTTGCAGCTCCACTCAGCAACTCAGACACAAGAGCAATCGGACCAATCACGGAGCGACAGAACACAGCAGTGGGATGATGTGGTGTAAACGGCGGTTTATGAAAAGACGAGAACGTACAACAGAAAAGATGTCACAAGCTGTGAGATGAGGCAAAACAAGAACACAGTCGCCCAACAAGCTGCACATATCACAGGAATGGATGTTTACTTTGGTCAATTGTGAAGTCGGTCAACGTGCTTCAGAGATGCCCAAATTGTAGGTTTAGTATGGATTTGAGACATGTCTGGAGTCGCTGCACTTTACAGGTATGCTGGATTTATGCCTTATTCAGTCAACTACTGTAAAAACACAGAAACGGTCTTTAAGAAAAATGTGTTTGACGTGTTCTTTGAATTAGTTTGGTCATTGCCCAATCCGCTAACATCGGGGAGACGCGGTTTATGAGCAGTCAGCCACCAGGGGGCAGTTTACATGCTTCTCTGTTGGGCAGCTGTCTTGTCTTACATCCTCATGTACAGTCAGCGGTCTATGCTGATGGCAGATTAACACAGGAGCAGCTACATTGACATGATACAGGGAGAGCTGGGATATCAAATCAATCATTAGGTTAAACCATCACAACCAAACCATCACACAATGATGCATTAATCCCACTGTTTGCCTCCCGGCGATGTCACTGGAAGCCCAGTGTGCAGGCTGCTGTGGAGACGCTGCAGGTTCCTGACCCACCTCCTGTGACACAGAGAGTCCAGTCCACATCCTCTGGCACGCTTCTCCTCGGCTGGTTCCTCCATCTGAACGAGACCGGCGTCTTTGTGACCTTATCACGGGCGCAGAGGAGAAACAGTTTGTGTTTGTATTTTGACCATATGGCCCCATTAGTACGGTAACGACCCCACAGTCCCTCCAGGACACACACTCATTTCTGAATTTCTGTGTGCGTATGTGTGTGTGTATAATGACCTTGGGACCCTGCAACACATTTAACACTGCCCCCGGTGGCTCCTTATACACAGCTGAAGCCGCTGCATGTGCCATTTGGACTGCGAGCGCTTCTTGGGTTTGCATAGCTCACACCACATGCACACGCACACACAGATTTACTACTGTGTATTACAGTAATTGTTTGCAGAAAAAACGGATAGTTAGCTCGGGTAGCAAAAGCCACCATGGAGGAGCAAAGAGAAGAGCGCCCCCTGCCAAAGCACAAGGTTAAAACATGCTCTAATACTGTTCTCTAATTGAGTAACATGCTCCTTCACAGGAACACCACAGACATATCCAATTATCACTGAGAATTTCACAAAATGAAAGTGGAAATAGACGATTTTTACATCAATTTATCATCACGGAGTAAATTATGACTGCACAATGAATTGACCATAGAATAATGACACTATCAGCATATAGACTGATTGCCTATAAGCCTGGCGCTCACTATGGCAGTTCTGTCGGCCAGCGGAAATGAAATCTCATGGTGAAAATGAAGGCTTGATTTAGAGCACAAAGGAAGTGGGTCCGCCACTGCAAAACCAAAACAGGAAAAGGACGGTGCTTTGAGTTTAATCAGTTGCCGAGGTGAAGGAAATATTGAACAGGGGAACAACTGGAGAAACTGTGGAAACTAACCAGCAGAAACAGTGAGCGCCATTGTTGGAGGAAGAAAAAAGGGAGAGAAAGAAAGTGTATATATATTAAATACTTCTTGTAATTTTCCTAAGTTTGCTGAACATTGAATATTTAGAAAAAATATATCATATTGTATAGTATTGCGAAGATATATAGTTATATGTCGTATACTACCATGAGGCCATACCCAGTGATATCTATAAATATACACCAATACCATTTTAAACTCATATTTATATTATATACTATACCTGCCTTATATCAGTCTATATGTGCATATATATTGAGTATATTTCAATATGTCCTTATGTTTAATGCAAAAATAAAGTTAACATTCTCTCAAGCCAGCCTCATGTGCCACTGCACTTTACTCAATTACATTTCTCTGCAAATATGATTCTGTCTGAAATGAAGTATTTCCCTCATTTCGTCTGTATTCCATCTAGATTTTATTTGATACTTTCACATGTGTCTTGTTTACCTCATTTTGTCGTCCAGCTGCTTTGACAAGTGAATTTCCCTGATGTGGGATCCATAAAATGAATAATGTTAAATGTTATTAAATTATCTTATTATTACTTTCTTTTTTTCATTAATAAAAAGAGAGGCGGTGGACTAGTGGCAGAAACTTGGACTATGGGCAGAAAAGGTCTCTGGTTCGACTCCACGGAGAAACAACAAAAAGACGAACCTGGATTGATCTGTCCAAAAATCCAAGAGGATTCTCCCTACCCTGTCTAGTGCCCCTGAGCAAGGCACCTTACCCACCCAACATCTGCTCCCCGGGCGCCGTACATGGTCGCTCACTGCTCTGTGTGTCCTGCACCAGATGGGTTAAAAGCAGAGGTTAAATTTCCCTACCTGCAGTAGTGTGCCTGTGCATGTCTGTCCAAGTGTAGGGGACAAATAAACGTATCTTAATCTTAAAACTTAGACCTTAAAAAACTTTGAGTGACTGTGATGAAAAACGTTTTAAAAGAGAGAGTTCCACAAACAATCACACACAAGCATCAACTATTATTTCATCGAGGAATTCACACGTTTGCTGACTTGATTAATTTCCTTTTCTCAATCTTTCATTCAGTAAAATTCCACATTAAACAGGATTTCAGTGCTTTGGAGGTAAATAGTTGACCAGCTGGTCTGTGTTTTTGATCTTCATTTCATCTTTCATACTCTATCTTTCTGTCTCTCTCCATCAAACCCTTCTGGGTACCAATTAGGACTCAAAGCTGCTGCAGCGTGTGTGCGCATAGGTGTGTGTTTGTGTGTTTCTGTGTGCGTTTCGCTGCGATGTGTGTGATAACGCCAGAGAAGACAACAAGCTATAGGCTACCTGTCAACAGCTACTTCAATGCTCACCATCTGCTCGCACTGTAAAGTGCTCTTTATTTATCCCCCACACACAAACAAAAACTACACCCTGCACAAGAAAAGGGAACGAAAAGAGCACAGAGCTGATTAAAACAATGTTATAATCGCCTAGTGATCATCACTGTGCGTGTGTGTGTGTGTGTTTGTGTGTGTGTGTGTGTTTGTGTGTGTGTGTGTGTGAGAGAGAGAGAGAGGTGTCGAGGTAAGCAGAGATACTGATGTACATGATGACAGTGTTTGAATGGAAATGATAAACTGGAGTCCATCTTGTGATAATCCTGCTAAACATCTGCGCTACAGATATAATATTATTATTATTATTACTAATAGTAGCAGTAGTAGTATTACCACCTCTAGCATTTCTATTACCATAATTACTTTACATGTGGAGTTCCAACCACATTGTGCCATGTGCTCCATCCTTTTGCTCTCTTGTCTTGTACTTTCTATTAGTTTGGTCTATGTCCCATCCACTAACATGGAGGTGGCAGAGTTGATGGCTGCGTTCAGCCACCAGAGGGAGATTGAGGCTCCTTGACTTCACTTTTGGGGAGTATGAAACCACTTTTCAACAATAGTTTATAGGTTGTATTGACTTCTGAGATCTTCTGACATCCCTGTACTTATCAATAAATTATTATTTGGCAACAGCACACATTAATCAAAACTGACACTTTGAAATGTGAGCCCGGATTGCTCAACAGCTAATTTAGTTCCCCAAAATCTTGTAATCAATAATCAATTCTCCGGGCCGAGCAATTTTTTTTTTTTAATTAGAAATTGATCAAATGAACAATAACCTTGAATATGAATTCATCCTGCCCATTATAATTGAAGGAAGGTCAAGTTTGCGCATTTGCATTTTATTTTCCAGCTGAATTTAGAATAAAAATGTCCAGAGCTAAATGTAACAAAATATGCACCAAACAAACTAAACTATAATTTTCTACTGGAGCTAAGCATTAATTGTATCCCTCATGCATACTCACCCACACACACACATTCTCTACCCCCCCTGCTCTCTTTCTGTATAATGTCATGCAGACATACATTGCCGCAAGCCTTCAGGCCATGGGGATTCAATACGGCCTATATTTATAGAGGGGGCGATCTGTTCAAACATATGTTCCCCTTAACAAAGTCATCAATGTCAAAGCCCGCTCTCTGGGGCTCCGCTAATGCTGCATTTAGCTTTGCATGCATAACATTAAAGTCAGCTGGACAGAAAGTCTCCGAGTCGGAGTGAGAGCTAATAAGCTACTGGGTCGACCTTCCCGGGTCCCAACAATTACTACAGGTAGAGGTGAAATGGGAGAAGTAGGAGAACATCTATTGGTGCTGATGTGGGGATCGAGACAGAAGGAAACAATGGTAACTTGGACACAAAATATCTTTTCATCATTTATGTTGATTTTATTTTGATAATAAACTGGTTTATCAGATGTAGTTATGGGAAATGTGCAAAGAGCAGTTGTCTCATGCCAGAACCATGTACAGATTTGTCCTTAGGTTGTGCGGCCAAGTGAAAGCAAGAAAATATTCAGATATAGGTCATTGAACTGTTAGAATGAAATATATATCATTTATAGGATAGACTTTATAGCTGGTTTACGGTAAAGCCAGCAGTCAGAGCCCTGAAATTACCTGGAAAGAGGTGAAACTCATGGCACCGTGAGAAGAAGAGCATCGACACCGCGGCGCCGCTCAAGGCAGAGGAGTTGGAAAAACTCCTAATCCTCGTAAAAAAAAACTGGAAAACTCTCTTAAGTCCGACAAGGTGCGGGGGAATTTTCCCAGATGGCTCAGCAGAGGGGGGATATTGCTGAAAAGAGCAGGATCAAGGCTGCCCTGAGCCATACTGAACAGCAAGTGAGCAGAGGGGCCTTCAACACTAGTTCCTCCTGAACATTGAGGGTCCTGGCCTGGAAACACCGTCTGCAGGTCCAACCACCAACACCACATAACTACTGGTGCAGAAAGGTCCAGTAGAAATCAGATAAGATGGCAGACAGCTACTAAACCCCTGCATACATTTCCTTACAGAGCACTTGAAGGTGTCTTCTTTTAGCCTGATGTTTTTATTAAACAACACCAGGGAAGCCGCACCATGCTGAGCTGAATCATCACAACCCTGTCACAGCCCTGACAAGGAGGGAGGAATACAGAAAAACAGAAATGAAGAAAAGATGCAAAAGAGGACGAGGTTGTCCAAGTCCAACTGTGATTCAGTTTCCTGGATGAAATGGAGGCTGTTACTGCCGGCTCCGTCTGTAATCCAGCATCCGAACTGATCAAATTCTTTCACTTTCACTAATCGTCTGGATTACACATATACTCAGATGTCCTGATACTTCCAGGACATAAAATACCTTCAAATACTTAATTGTAAGAGGCACTACAGGAATCAAAAGAACTACAGAAGAATATTCACAATTGTAAGTGTTGCAGGAAGTGGTTTTAAACTGGATCAGCCATCGTGTTGGATTTTCAATAATAATAGTCAAATAATTACAAAGTTATTTTGTGAATTAATTTTTTATAAAAGGAAGCTTTTAATATCATTAAATGACAGGTTAAGATGATGGAGGAAATCTGTACTTTAGCTGCACAGTTATTTACCAGCACACACACACCTTGTTCCCTGCTAATAGCGCTCTGACTCACTTTCACTTTTAGTTCAAGCACTTTAGTGAAATTATTTATATTTCCCCATGGGAGGACTCCTCTGTTAAATACCTGATGCTTTTCATTCCGTCTAAACCGTTGCTCCATTTTTGGCCCCTTAATACAGCTTCCCTCGCAGTTGCATGAAAAAGTACGAGGTAAATTATTCCTGCTCCCTTTTGCAGTCAGCCCCCACTGCTTCGACTACAGAGTGCGGACACAGGCTGCGACTGCAAAGGATTTAGAGAAAGTTTGGGGCTTTTACAACCTCCTTCATCTTTCTCCGAGGCCACGCCGAGACATAATATGAAACCTCACGACTTTGAAAGCTCTGTATATCAACATGACATCTACAGCCCACAGGCCTTGCTCAAACTTATGGAACAGCATCCCAACACTTGATGACCAGATTCTCTCCAAGGACTCTTTCGCTCCAGCTCTCGCTCTTTATTCCGAGCCGTGGTTCAGCTACACAAGGCACGATCACGCTGAGCGGGGGCCACTTTCTGCCTCACGTGCCCCATGGCGGCCCTATGCATTATGTACGCATCGCTCTGTGGATAATGGGCTCAAAAATGCCCCCTGCCTGACCTTGTTATTGGAAACCCTCTCGCAATGAATAATGACAGGCATCAGGGTGCCAAATGTCCCGTGCAGGACATTGTAGGCATTTTTCTGTTAACAGGAGGGGAAGAACATCTGTTTGGCCGCTGAAAGCAACGCTGATTCATCGGTCTCACAAACACATCTCGTCTTAAAGTCACAGCCAGACATCTCAGAGATGCACAGAGGGGGGTGAATTTAATTCAATGTCGATCAAGTTCCATAACCGCCGGCACAAACGGGTGATCCAATCAGAAATAATCAGAAATAACAGCAAAGATGTGATGCTAAGAGACAGGAGGAAAAGATCTTGTTGGTCTCATGCTGCTCGACTGATGACTGCATCTTTAATCGTGATTTGTTTCTGAAGCAGAAAGCTGCTCTATGACGACTCTGAAGGACACTCAGCCTGATGCAAATTCACCACCAGGAGGAAAAATTGCAGCCATTTCATTTCAATGCCTCAACATCCAAAACTTAAAACTCGCTGAAGGTTTTCTGTGCCGCCTGGAGGAGAGGGTGCATGTGACCTTTAACAGAGGAACATCAGACGCTGCTTTCAGACATGCACTGAAATAATGAAACACACATTTTCCTGAAGTTTTCCGGAGGGCCCGTACTTTGTATAAAATACGATAAGCAGTATTTTGCACGATGAGACTACATACAAAGCCGATGCAATGACTTAAATAAATAATAATTTGTGTCACTCGCCTATCTCGCTCAAGTTTAAGTATTTTAACTCAAATACTTGAGTGATGCAATGTCGAGAAACTAATCAACTGTTGAAAAATACTTAGCGTTTGACCACAGATGTCCCTTGCTCTGGACATTTTCCAAAATTGATTTTGCCAGCCCCCTGGTAACATGTCCAGAAAATGTCTAAGTGAACCGATGTGAGAAGGGAGGACGCCGACAAAGACGTCAACTTGGAAATACAACGAGATTCAGGAGGTTCTGGAGACAAGGGCAGACGTGTCAAAGTGTCGTCAACAAAAACACGGAGCTTTCCGCAGCAGAATTCATACGCCATGTCCTACCTACAAGCTCTACCCAGGCACCACTCCTTGCCTGACTGTTCCGAGTTTTTCCTCTGGTAATGAACTCATCTGACCCACTGACAAACTCCCGCTGCACTCTTCATATCCGAAAGGAAAACTCCGGAAAATGTCAACACCCAGTTTTCCTGATATGATGTCAGAAAGCAGCTAGCTGGTCTTTGCTTAACCGGCCTCATAGCCGGCCTCTTTGTGTCGTCTTGAAGGGGCCGTGAGGATTAATATCAGCCTCTCGTCTGTAACCTACTCTGCTCTCTTCATTTTGTTTACCCTGATGCCTGACAGGTCAGGTCATATCACATGCGTGTGTGAGGCGAGGGGCTAAGTCGACTGTACAGGCTGCATGTTAACAGACTCCGTCTCCTGACACCTCCTCAGTGAAAGTCGTTCTCACAAGCCTCGTTTTGAATGAAAGGGTTTAATACGAGTCAAAAGTGTGAGAGGATTTCATTTCGTATTCCTGAATAAATCTGCGGGGGAAGGATTGTGAAGGGAGGAACTGACATGTGAATGGAGAGGAGGAAATGTGCGCCTGGAGGAAGGAGACAGGAGGCGAGAGAGTGAGAGCAGAGAAAGCGACAGAGGGAGTGTGAAGGTGCAAGTAAATACAGGTCGTTTGGAGTAGCCTTCTCTGTTTCAAAAGAACCAGCTCCTCCATCTGACAGGTAATGATAGTTCTGCTTTCATTTCCCTCTCACCAGAGAAAAAACTTTCTCTTCCTCTTTCTTTTCTTTTCAACCAGCGTTCACTACAATGGAAACCAGTAATGTTATTAATGAGAGAGAGAAACAGAACTCTTCAAGTTAACTCCAAAAGTAGAAAACTGTTTAAAATAATACATTTAACCTATTAATATTTATAAATATTAATTGTAAAAAATGGTCCTGACTGTAGATATTAACAGGCCAGAGGACGTTATATTTGAGCTTCTTCCTCGTTGTCGGGTGCCTCCAGTGACAATTCACCATGTAGAAACTAAGTCAACTTCTTAGTTCAAAGCCCAAATCCCTCTTATACTATTTTTCTAGCTTTCTTTTTTGATTTAGGTCCTTAGGAACCAACATCTCTATCATTCTGTGCTAAACATCACTTGGTCCAGCAGCCTGTGTGTGAAACTTGAAACTAAACTGGGTAATTAACTTAGAATCGGTTCAAGGATACAGGCCGACCTCTGGAAGAGTCTTTTCAAGCAACCTCTCAGACTTGCTAACAGAATCTCTGTGGACTCCTCTTTTGACTTAGAGAAAAACAACTCCTGCCTCCCAGCAGGTGATGGACAGTCCTGTAGTTGAATTTCACATCCCACTATACTGTTGTTTGATCAGAGGGTAGGCTTTGTTATGTATGACTGGAGAAAATGTCACGTGTGTAACTGTAAATTTAATCTGTGGAAAGCCTTTTTCTCCCTCACCTGTTCCCCATCGTCAACCTGAGTGTTTGCCTGGTAAGTTCACCTGTGTCTTGTCTTTGTTCCCCCCTCTATTTAAGCCCAGTCTTTCTGTTGTCCCCTGTCGGATTGTATCATAATTTTTTTGACTGTGAAGAAGCCATGCTGGGATACTGCAATTTTTTAACTCTGTTATCTGGTATGATTTTGGACTCTCTGATTTTGGATTGTCTGATTTTTTAGCCTCTTTGGTTTTCCCTATTTGGAACTCTGTTTTGCCAAGTTATTGAATTGGATTTTCAGTTTTTGGCTCTTGTCATTTTTTGCCTTTTTGGATTCCTTGGTATTCCTATTTTTTTTAAATAAAGAAGTATTTTTTGGCATCTTGGTCTGCGATTGGGTCCCTGCTCTGTGAAAGCCTAACAGATACACTGTTGGCTGCAATCGTTGCAGGTATCGTTCTGAACCTTAGCAATTTAAGGCCAATCAACCGCAGTGATGCCGTGTTAACCTTTTAAGAGGCGGGTGAGATTCGCCTAAAACGCCTGTCTGAGGAATGCCTAAATTAAATTGAAAGCTGTTCTTGAACCATTGGCTGCGCTGACATTATGCAACAGCTGACAGTGGCAATTCTTTGATGTAATAGTGTGTTTTGGACTGATTATGTTACTGGATTGGATCGTCTGGACCTTTGGCAATGTACCAACACAGTTTTTGTTGGAATGCTATGGATCTGTGGATTAATATGAAGCTTCTTAGGTGAGTCGCGTCAACTTTCTGATCGTATTTTTTTCTACTTCCGGTCTGACTGAGACGTTGATTGTACCGGCTGTGGTGATCGGATATAAACCTTGAAATGGTTTACATCAGTGGAATCAGAAGAGTCTTAGCGTTCTAACGATATGTTGCATTAGTACCTAGCTGTACGACGCAGTTCTGTCAATAACAATGTTTGACACTGATCGGTAAAACAGCGCACTGGACGGGTGTTTGCGATAAGGTTAAACAGCAAACGCACATGGTCACACATAAGTGAAAGTATCAGTTGCGAACCTTCGCCTCACATTAATGTCTGATCTCTTTTGAGGAGGTTAATAAATAACATTCGGTTCCTTCCCTAAAAACAAGCCTCCATCTCTTTATATATATATATTCAAGAAGCTTTGAAAATAAGAGGAATTCTAAACAGAGTTTAGAGGTATTTGTTACAGCTGGGGATCGAGACAGTGGGGCTACACAGTTATAAAGTGTTGCTTTAAATTTTCATTTACTGTATTTGCAAGGTGTCAATCATTGGAGCTCAGTGAAAAGAGCTTCTGAAAGAGGCTAATATGTCTTTACGTCAAATTCCTGAGCTGCAGCACCGAGATACTTGGCCTTAAACGATGGCTCTTTATTCTCAAACCACAGAGATGAAGCTCAGCTAATGAATCTCTGGAGGTCGCCGTACTTGTGAGAGATATTTCTATGAAAGGCTGCGGCTGCCTCTCTTGCTCATTTAATCCCAGCAAACCCTTTGACGACAGACACGGAGAAGATGATCAGCAGCAAATTGGAAGTCCTGCATAACTACTTTGTGTTCTTCTTTTAGTCTCCATCTCTTTCAGTCATAAAGTCATGATGCTCCATTTCTCCTTTTTGTCTGCGTTTCCGTCTGCCTCCCCTCCTCAGGCCCAGATGCCTCTGTCCAGGAACAGGCTGTTTATGAGCATCCCCACTGGAAGCCCACTGATAAATGTCACTGTCTGCAGCGAAATTAAACATTTTGTGAGAGTCCTTGGAAAGGGCTCAGGGAGAGAACAGTAAGCTAGCGTATCCTCGGGTTCTCTGCTTTCTTGTTGTTCTTTCAAGACATTTTAATTAAGACAGGCTTCAACAGAACGCCGGCGTCCACCAGTGCTGGCTTGCATTTCCTCCTCCTCCTCCTCCTCCTGAGCTTTGCCACGTTCAAGGAGAGAGCGTGAAGGAGAGCTGCGACATACCCGCTTCCTGCTCTTGAACAAAACTGGTTAATGATGCTCTGTTGGTTATTTCGGCTTCGTGCTTTTCCCCCCATTCATCCCGAGAAATAGCGTTTTGTTGAGTGTCTCTCACCCACGCCCTTTCATTTACCGCATTTGCATCACAAAAGAATAAAACACATTTTCATCGCCGGCTCCTTTTAGAAAAAATCGTCTACAGATCTGAGTGTTAGTCTAATGGTCTGGGAATGTTCCCTTGCAGATGCATCCCAGCAGCCGTGGCAGCCATTTAACGGCTCAGTCTACACCGAGCTTTTATGGCGGCGAATCTTAAAGAGACCCCCTTTTCCCAGAATCACTGCACAGCGAGGTGTGGCGGAGAGGCAGGATGAGAGCTCATGGGCGTTTTAGGGGACAGGCGTTTTATGTCCATGTGCACGAGCGTGAGGAGTGTGTGCGTGAACGTGGCTGTTTGTGTGCGTCTCGCTGGTCTGTTGAAGGCCTGACAGAGGTAATCACTCAGTAAGATGGAGGGACGAGGCAGCTTTAAACGCACACTCGGTTTTAGGCTTCACTGCATAACCAAATAACGCTCTGTGTGTCGCAGAGGCTAATAAGGCGTATTCCTTTTACCGAGCAGCTCAAGGGGAAAATAGCCTTCCTGCTTTAAAAAAAAAAAAAAACATTTTTACGAGATATGGACTTTCTCTTTTTTTCTTTCTAAGCTGACAAATAAATTGCATGCAATTTTAATGGTTTTTCTTCCATTGCCTGCTGTTGCGAGTGGAATTGACACATTTCACTGCCCCTGCAATGTCTTCATATGGGTATTTATCAGCCCCAGTGACTCCTGGCTGTGTTAATAATCCCACAGCACTGGTGTAATGGATTCAGCCAAACCTCTGCTTTATCCCAGGTATCCTTCCTTTCTCCTGCTAAATCCAAAGATTATTAATGAAAATACCTTCTTTTTTTCTCATATACTTGTTCTGTCAAATTAGCTCTTTTAGCATCCTGGCCCTTTGGAGGAATTACAAGACTTATTTGGTTTTTGCTGAGTGAGGGATAACCCCCGGTTCACTGTGGGGCTTTTTAAGACTTTTTTTTAGGAATGAAGCTCAATCTGTCTCCCTTCTTTTTCTTCTTCTGTCTATTTCACCGAGCTTAAGGTCTCAAATATTCACAGATAGATCCGATGACAAAAGGCAGTAAAATTCGGCATATGGCTTAAGAATGATTTATATCATTATTGCATGTTTAAACCATAGACTGTGGTTTAAACCTACAACTTATTCAGTGAGAAAGAATTCTGGCATATACATCATATTGCAGCATTTCCCACAGTATTCATTCAATCTATGGCGGGGGTGCACATGCACGCCCTCGAATGCCACTCGTACACACAACCGATTCTTAGTGACAGGTACACAAACTAAAGAGTGAAAGAGAAGTTCACGCGAGAGAGAGAGAGAACTGCATTATAGCCAGCTGCAGTTGAAGGTATAATTCGACTTTCTGTGTGGATGGTAACAACTTGGACGATAGCAAGCGCGTTGCAAATTATGCTGCCAACAGCTGCACAATACAGCGATGGAGCATAACTCCAAGTTAGAGAGATCTCGTGTTATTATGAAATGTGTAAAAAAATTCGGTTCATTATGAAACCGTTGCAGGACAAATTCTAATATGGTGGGCCACCAGTGTCTAGATAACGTTGCATTGTATAATGTACTGCAGGTCGTGGACAGCAATATGTAATGTTTCAAACAGAGAGATGTGTTTGACATAACAAGAGTTAAGGATATTTCTTCCTATACTATTTTCCCCCCTTTCTGTTGTTGCTCCTTCACTGGTCTAACCTGTGTCTTTCTGTCTAGTTCCATTGTTTCTAAATCAACTTTCTATAAAACACTAAACTCTCCAAACTTTCTTCTCACATTGTCATATTATTACTTTTACTTGACTTTATATTGGATTCTCATGGCTCTCCAGATACTGTAAATAGGGCAATCTGTCTGTCTCCTTCTTTGTCTGTCCATATATCTTCCCACTCACTTTCACATAAACTTGCTCGTTTTTTCTCGGTCCCCTTCTATCTTTTCCTCCGTCCTATCTATCCATCAATGCATTCATTTATCTCTGTATTGCGGTTTCTGATGACTAGCATCCAGCACAATGCCTTGCTCAGGCAGGCAAGGTCCATGGATGCGTGATGGAGTGCTCTGCTCAGCAACCTGGCAGCGACGTGAACAAATTGATTTTCTGACAGATTAAAAAAGATTAAACCAACCATAAAAACAAGCAGGAAAGTGCTTAATGGACCATATGTGCACAATAAGCTTTCATATGTATTCTTTTCCGGCTTCTCCTCGGGCCATTCATCTTCTTTACACTGACAGGTCTCAGGCCATGCTAACGTGACTGTCACGACTGTTGGACTGTGTCCTTCATGATATTTTGTAAGAATTTTTTTTTAAAAAGGGCATATTCTGCAATACCAACATTACACAGAGCCGCAGGTGAATTCATATCTCATGTGCCTTTTTCCACCCTGAGATTACAGGGGAATTTCTGCACCAGTTTTAAATGAATCAATCAATATGCTGCTCCTGTAAAACACAACCAAGCTGCTGTGCCTGTTCTTTCATACACAAAGATATCTCCTTATTTACTGTATGCAGGTTTTTACTAACAAATCTTTAACACAGCCTCTTCATACTGAACCACCAACGTCACTGACAGAATCAGCGGAGCGCCACTTCCTTTGGAGGGCGAGCACCATTGTAAGCTCAGCTATGATACACAGTGGGTTACTTTCTTTTCAAAAAAACATCAAAAGACTGTTTCCGCTTCAGATACATTGACAATAAATGGTTGCTGAACAATTTACCCCATTGTGCTTCCTAGGCCTAATTTTGTACTGAACAAATCAACGTCCACTGACTCTGAACGACTGTGACATGTCAGTGCTCCAAAAGTGAAACCAAATCATCTTGATCGCCCCCTTGTGCCTTGCTGCAATATGACCCTGCCTTCCCCATGTAAGTGGATCGGACACAGACCCAACTATAAAAACACACATGTTGAATATGTTCTCAAACATGTTTTGTCATGTTTTTGACAAAGTTTTTTTTTTGTATAGTTATTTGATGCTTTACAAATGGGATGAAACCTCATGATTTACAGACTAACTCTGATTGGTCAAGTGTGTGCATGGGGAAGACCTTGATACTGCAGCTCCACACCCTGCACACTATTGTGAGGACGCTGATGATGATTTAAAAAAACAAGATGTCAGGTCCCATATCCAGGATATTTAAGCTAAATCTTAGTACAATGAGAGGTGATGGAGACACGTCGTTCCTCTCTATATACCGTCTATGGTCTGAACGTACTGTACCCCTCGATAGAAAACAATCCACAGTCAGCGCCATACTTACTGAAGTGCATTGAGTCCACACAGACACACCCACACACACACACACACAGCCCTTCCTGTCAGTGCTATAAAATAAATGCTCTCTCTTAAATGTTTTTGCAGTTAGGAAGCACTCAGTTTGTCAGTAGCTTTACATGTCAAATGACTTTTAATGGCTCTGATTACATTGCAAAAGGCAGGATCATCCATTCATTGATAGACCCTTTACAGGTCGCCAGCATGTCACAGGGCTAATGTACAAAGACAAACAACCATTCACAGCTACAAGCGACTCAGAGTCTCTAGTTCACCTAGTGCAGTGTGAAGTGCATGTGTTTGGACTGTCATTGAACACCCACACAGACACAAGGAGAACGTGCAGACCTCACCCTGTGAGGCCCCGACCATCTGCTTCTGATCCAGAACTTTCTTGCAGTTAGGCCACAGCTCTGACCGCTGCACCACCGAGCTGCCCAATACAGGATCATGTTGCATCAAAGATTATTATTAATCTTGTTCTCTTGGTGAGGCTGGATATGGATTTAACACAGTGATAGAGGTGAACATTTAATCTTATTTTAGGATGTGAAAACCACAGATTAAAAAAGATATCATAAATCCCTGTAACTCAAAAGGCTTTTGATAAAGTTTAACAAAGTAGTCGAGTCATGTTTGGGTTCACTTCCTGTCAGCAAATGCAAGCTAACGTTAATATTTGGCTGTGGCTCTGAGTATGACCTGTGTCTGAAAATGTAATTAACCAGTAATTAGCCAGGCCCAGAGTCACAGTCCCTGATTGGGTTCAGAGTGAGCTTAGAGAAGTCAGAGGGATTCTGGAGTTCGGCTTGAATAACGTTCACTTTGGGGGTCAGATGAAAAAATAAAAGACCGACGTTTCCTTTTCAAAACAAATGTCTTCAAATTCCCCAGTTTCCTTGGCGCTGCTGGTTAAATGCATCAGACTCAGAGACAGCACGCGGATTATAGCAAAGTTTTCCTCCTGAATGGAAAATGATGCTTCATATTCTGTGATCTCTTCAAGCTCTGAGCCGATCTGGACTTAACAGACAGAACGAACACAAATATCAGCAGGAAGTGTGAAAGCTCACAATTCCTGTACTATTATCTGAGGCTGTTTAGCGTCTGGATTTACTCTGGAAACACACTGGATGAACAGCTCTCTTGTCTCTCGGCCATTTTCTGTAATTGGACCATCAAACATCAGCACTGCAACAACAACAGCAGCAGACACATGAAGCACACTTTCTTTGACAAAGTAAGCTGAGTGGCACAGTGTGTGACTGTTGGCCTCGGAGCTGAGGCTGATGAGCACTATGGGAGGAACTGTCTCCTCCCATGTTATGTCTCCGAGAGACTTTCCAGTAAATGCACAAAGACAAACAGGATGAAAGTGGAAAGGGAACATTGTTTTTTCTGGTCATTATGCAGCTTCTTTTGAGCAAAAGCCAAAACCTCAACATCATATATCTGTACCCAGATGATAAACACTGGGTTTCTTGCTAACACTTGTGTTGCGTGATTAGCTTGAGCAGAAAGTATGAACATTCAGCAGCTCTACAGTTAAACAGCAACAAATCATCCTTTCTATAATTAATTCCTGTGAGCTCACAGTGCTCTTTATCTGAACACTCATTCACTGAGAGGTGATCCCATTGCCACAGATGATCTGAAAAAGGTTTGACAAGGTTTTATTTTGTTATAATATAAAGGGAGAGTAGAATAGCGCTCCATCGAACAGAATAAAAAAACTCTGTGTTGTTCGATTTTCTGCCCGATGCCTAAAACTGAACCAAGATTGTTTCTTAAAGTTTTTGTGTAGAAAGCATTATAATGTTGACTACCTTAAAACTTCAACTTCAACTCTGAGTCAATACAATACGCCCAAGTGAGTTTGTGTAGTCAAATGCAAAAAAACAAAGGCAAAATAATTGCTAACAATTAGAATCAACATTACAATATTAACAAATTCTCAATTTTGCCTAGTTGTCACGTGGCACCCAGACTGATCCGTGGAACTGCTGTACCGGAGGTTTGGATTATTCCTGAGGAGACCTCTATCTAATTAAATGCTCTAACCCCAAATTATTTGTGAGAGCGAAATTAATAAGACATTGTTTTCAATGCCCTGAACACGAGAGGGAGAACTTGTAAGAGTAGGCGATGTAGGAAAATATTTTGAACTTTAACATATAAAATAGGAGTGATGTAAATGAAAATTATCTGTAGTCCACCTAGTCTTCGGTGGCTCGTTGGGTTTAAATCATTACATCTACAGTAGCTTTCACAAATAATGAGATGAGTTTCCACACCTTCAGCTTGGAGCGGCTCTGCAGACTGGACAGGAGGCACAACTGATTAGAAGTTTTGAGTTTACAGACATGGCCTGCAGCCTCAGGATGATCTTTCAGCCAGTCTTCCTCTCAGTCTTTTTTTGGCTTTTCACAGTCTTTTGCTTTTCTACCCCGCCACCTCCCACTCCCATTCCCGTCCCCTCTCTCTCTCTCTCTCTCTCTCTCTCTCTCTCTCTCTCTCTCTCTCTCTCTCTCTCTCTCCTTTCTGGGACCTTCTTCCTGACACAAGGCCCGGCAGCTGCACCCGGCGGAGTGGCCCGCCTGAAACTCTTCTCGATTCAGTCGCATCTCCACAGATGCCTCCCTGGAACGCTGCAATCGGCTATTACATATAAGCTAAGTGACTTACAGGCAAATCCTCTCTTCCCCAAAACCAGTGGGGGTTGGGGGGGAGAGAGAGAGAGAGAGAGAGAGATGGTGTATTTCTCGGCACTGAGAACTGCTGCCTCCTTTTTTTCTTTTGCTTCTTTCTCTTTCCCTAGTCAGTCCTCAACACCCCCCCCCCCCCCCCCCCCCCCTCACTCCCAATAACACACACACGCACGCACAGTTGACAGAGGACATTATATTGACTTAGGTTGATTTCCCAGGGACTTACTCTAACCTCGATTACAGTACCTGCCTAACCTTGATCCTAACCAAGCACATAACATGTCTTCACCTTAACATTTAATGATTTATATTAGGGGGACATTCTTTCTGTCCCCATAAGGAAGACAAGATCCCATAATGTGTAAACATACACACACACACACACACACACACAGGTATGTGCATTCTATGTCGTTGTCTTTACACAATGCAGGAAAAAGTTGTTTGTCAGAACCCCTTCATCTCTTCACTCAAACAAGGAATGTAAACCCATCATAAAAGGCAGGTGTGTGTTTGTGTGTGTGTGTTTGTGTGTGTGTGTGTGTGTGTGTGTGTGTGTGTGTGTGTGTGTGTGTGTATATGCGTGTGTGCAGTGGCGACTACCGGCCTGTTTTAAAATCTGGCTCCCCTACAGACACCAAATCTGCGTTTGCTGCTTCTGCTCCTGTGTTTTTGTCTATCTCCCTCCAATTCTCACCAGTTCTGGGCAAGCAGCTAAAAGTGCCACATTTAAGTATGAAGTTGTGTTTGAGCTACATCAGATTTGTTCTGTGTGTGTGTGTGTATGTGTCTTTCCTGTGGAGATAAACTGGAATAAGAACACACAGATTCACAAGGATGAAAATATCAATGACAAATCGTTCACTTGTTTACACACAGAAAGATGGACATGGCCAACACACGCACATACTGTAGGTACACAAATATGAAAAACCGCTAGAGACATCCGAAAAGGAGCACATGCACACACACACACACAAAGACACTCACATATATTCCCACAAATTTATGCAGACATTTTTGTATTAACACCCCCACCATATGCACAAAACGTAGCCTGTGAGAGCACACACAGACACACACACACACCCACACACACACACACACCCACACTGTGTCAGTGATCCCACAGCATCTCTGGCTGGGCGACAGTGTCACCACAGTGTGTGAGCGCCACACTCTGTCACTCTGCTTCGCTGGCAACCAGCCTATCAGAACGCAGCAGCCCACACTTCCTGGTGTGATGGAATTGAGCCTGTTCCTCTCCTCTCCTCTCTCTCCTCTCTTTTTTTTGTGCTTGCTTCCGAACCATCCAGCAGTTATACTGGAGTCAGGCATATTTTCTCCGACAGAAGATGCTAATATTCCTCAACACCTCGGTGGCTATTGACTCAGATGGATTAAAAGTCATTAGAACATGTGGGCTTTTGTGCGCCGGGCTCATTTCTGGCAGGTACACATCTAAACAATGTAACAGGATTTTCTGACAGAGAAATACAAATTTTTAATATTTTCCCTTTGAAGTGTTAATTACTATAGGTAAATAGAATCCATATCATCTGCAGTACATGGAGCTACAACAATTTCAAACACTCTCTGTCATTCAGTCTCTTATTTTTTATTGTACGTTGTATTTTGTATTTCATCAACTGATATGACACATTTGACTGGGAGTTCCAAATCATTTGTATATTCAGACCATGGACTAAAGATGGGTGACATGTCGCCAAATCATCTCCATCGCCCCCTGGTGGCTGACTGCAGTACAGGTCATAAACCCTGCCTCTTCAATGTAAGTAGATGGAACACCGAGCACAGTAAGAGTCAAATGTTAAATAAATGTTTTCCCAAACACGGTTTCTAAAAACTAGCCAATAGTGAGGCCGAAGGATCTAGATTGCCCCCTGGTGGATGGATGCAGTAATGGTCATAAACCCAATTGTTTGGGACATGCGCCTAAAAACATTGTCACCTCACTTTTTTCTTAAATATGGTTTCTGTCATTTAAGGTAGTTCTTACAACACTTTTGCTGCTATAGCACAGTATGAAACATCATGATTGACAGCTTAGACTGTATTGTGATTGCTTGATGTTCGGACACGTCATCCATCTTTATAAACAATCTGTGATTCAGACCAGAAATCTGTCGTTGATGATGTGGAAGAGAAATCCAATAAATCAATAGGTTGCAGTTTAATGCCTGAAGTTCAATCTGCCCAGTATCAGCTGTTTGTCCAGATGTGGGACAAAGAGTCTCCTTGAACAGGTCATTTATTTGCCCGGCTACAGTAAACCACTGTGGATAATAACATCAGCACTGCCAAATAATATAAAACACAATTTCTCTCTGATGATTTCATTAATTTCTTAGTGCTGGAGAAGAAATTGAATTAAGTTCCCGGGATCCAGATAAAAGACAGGTGCTGGATTTTACTGTAAGTGGTCCCTGAAGGTAAAAAGACCATTACCAGCTCATTCTGCTGGGACAAAATACTGTTTACCTCCGTCCTGGTTTGGCCCACAAGAGCAAAAAAACTAGAAGGAACGCTGATGTCTTTGTCCTTCACTCTTAGATTTGATCACTCCCGGGTGCTTCCAGCTCGTCTTGGAGCTGCACTGAAGACAGGGAGCAGTGTAGTTGTGAAGCCACTGAGGGATCGTTTTCTCTTAACTGCATTAGTAGCTTCTAACATAACGATCCTATCTTTAATGATCTGACCGAATGAAAACATTTAGCGTGTGAGTGCAACAGGCTCCACTATGTACTCTTACAGGGGGCTTGCATGGACATGAATGAACGTTCACAAACCATTTGACATTTAACACGTGGAACCATTTCGTTTTTCCATCCATAGTGGATTGAGGTTTTGTGGTTGAGGGCGAGGCTGCTTTAAAAATGTAAAGGTGAGATGAAAACGACACCTCAACTCAGATCATATCTAAACTACTACAGTTATATTTTTAAGGATATCTTCCCCTCCTCTTTTTAAAAAACATATCTCTGTCCAAATGAGAACACCGAAATGACTACGAATGCATGCCAGGCCAGTAGGTGGTGATAAAGTCTTCATCAATGATCTGTCAAAAACCAGAGAAGAACATTGTGAGCATGCTCAGCTCAGGTCCAAGTAATACTGGGCAAGGCAGGCGGCAGTAAATGCCGGTAGAGTGATGCTAAATTTAGCTGCAAATTTGGAATTAAACAGAGTAGTGCAAACCAAATGCAGAAAAAACGGTTTAAGTCTCCATTGTCGTTCTTGAGTCTGTTTATTACACAAAGCAACAGTGGGCTTTCACAAAGTAAACTGGGAAATTATCGTTTTCCAACGCTCAGTTTTTTCATGTGCACACATGGTGACACAGAAATTTGGAAAATCAAAACTTTGAAAGGCGTCTACTAAACCATGCAATGCATTTAAACTGTAGGAGGAGTTACATAAATAGCGATAATGGATGTAATCTGGGGTTTTCTACAGATGGTTTGGAAGTCTTATTCAAAAGGGAAAGAAATCCAGAAAGAGTATGTGACAGTTTCAGCTCACACACTAAATGGCAGACATATACTGTACACACACACAAACACACACACACACACACACACACACACACATACAAACATAGTTACAGGCGTGCATTCCCAATCACCGACACATTGTCAGATGCACATATGCACAAACAGACACACACACACACCAGGCGATCAGCAGTCATGCCTTTCTGTAGGATTCTCCTCTGGGTGCTGCATCCAAGGTGAGTGCAATGGCTGGCAGCTCCTGAGGAGTTGGTAGGAAGAGATAGCTGAGCGAAGCTATTAAAATACGGGCAGGAATTTCCCTTATCTCTCCCACCGAGGCAGCTCGCGCCGCTTTGTGCTATTATGGAGATAAAATGCACAGAGGCTTGGAATGAAGGAGGGAAGGAGGGAGAATGGGGAGGGGAGCGTGGGGGGTGGGGGAGGCCGGGGAGGGAAGGCGCAAGAACGTCAGATTTATGGAGCTAGGGAAGCTTAAGGTTATTAAATCGGAAGATTACTCGACTGCGAAATTGTTGAAGTTTTTACGAGAAGTTGAGGGATTTAGGCCGGTATTAAACAGCAAAGCATTAGGAGGCCGGCAATATGCATTATTCACAATTTATTTTTACCCCTTTTCTTCTTTTCTGCTCACCCTTTTCTTCATCCCTCCCCGTCTTTCTTCTCCCTTCTTTCATCAAGCTCACTGACAATATCGAGCTCCTCCTAAATTCTTATTCAGAGGAGCATCTGTACCTCCCATTTCTCCCCACCACAAGGCAGCGGTGTGTGGGAGGAAGGGAAAGGAAAAAGAGAAAGAAGGGGATACAGCTATAAAGAGAGAGAGAGAAGGGGAAGACAGTGATGCTCTGACTGAGGGGATCGGCTCGTGTTTCAGTTCTTCTCACATCTTCAGGCAGTACAAACTTCTACCGAGGACATTCATCACTGCCAACGTTTTGGAGATGAGGTGTGAGGGAGAGGTGCCGGTGAAAGCAGCCGAGGTGTGAATGGTGTCAGCTGAACTTCACCCCTAGATGTTTGCCAAGACTGAGGAGTCTGTAATGCATTGAGCGATCCAGGCAAATTGCTTTCATGGTGATGTGAACATTAACTGTCGTGACACTGGGTGTATCTCTGGGGCCGGCGAACAGCAACACAACGGAACTCTGTTGGAAATATTCATCAGAAATAGAGAGAAAGGGAGGAGGACTCCTACACTCTCACAACGTAATACATCTTAATACGTCTGGTTTTGTTTGGTGTTTACTGTTCACTCTTATAAATGATCGCATTAACCCGAGTCCTTGGTTTGCAAAACAAAACAGTTTTGACTGAAGGGATCGTCTATATTCTGAATGATGAAATACAAGGTGATTTTCCCCCCCAGAATGGATGGATTGAGTTTTGCATTAGGACACTGCAATTTGTTTGTGAATCACTTTTTGTGGTCCTGACAGTGTTTGTTTATGTGTGTGTGTGTGTGTGTGTGTGTGTGTGTGTGTGTGTGTGTGTGTGTGTGTCCCTCCTGTTCTTCCTGAGAAGAGAAAGAAACCTTGTCTTTTTCAGATGGGGAGTTACACATACACTTAAACAACACACACACAAACAAACAAATCAAACAAGGGTGAGAAACACACACACGCAGAATTTTTTGCAAAGCTTGCTTATTAGGACATTGCATTGACCTCAATTCATTGTGATCGAACCAACCAAAAATGTATCGCTAACCTTGACCAAGACCAATACATGGCTGATCTTAACCTAACCACAACTCACATCGTACTCACCATAACCAGGTTCTTAAAAATAAAGTTTTGTCCCATAGTACCTGGCTTTGGTCCCCACGAGGTCTACTGTTTCTGACAAGATGAGCACTTAAATTGGAAAAAGTCAGCAAGACAGAACAAAGACGACAAAAACACACACATAAAACCAGTTATTCCTTGTTGTCTATCATCATGTGCTCGCTTCAGGTTCACCTCTCTCTCGCTATTTGTCTCATTCAGGTCAGGCTTGTTGTTTCTCAGAAACAAAATAAAACATTTATCTCAGAACAAACTCTTCATAGCAAACACGTACACAGACATGGAAGAGCACCTTCCCTCTTGCAACATGCTATCCATGAAATTTACACGTATTCAATATTCACTTGCGCTTAAATCAACATAAATATTATCTATCCACGGTTCAGCAGAGAGATCTTCAATGGTTGTGGAAGGTAGCTTTTCATGTGTGTAAGAGTCTATGTGTATCGTTGAAGCCGGTAAACACACATGTGGCCATGCTCTTTGATACACCAGGAGGCCTTGAGGGTATTTAACATTTTTTTTAATACTTATTCCTGTATTCTGCAGCACATATTCTCATCCTCCTCTTCTCTTCACCTAATTTGCACAATTTCCCTTCATCCTCCGCTGACTGCCGTGACTTGGGGAAAATCTACAAACCCCCAACTGTGATCTGAGGGATGGGGAAGGTTTTCATGAGCCGGCAAGCATTTGTCTGCATTTATGAGTACCGGTATGTTTGCACATGTGCGGGGATGCACCTGTGAGTATGCCGGTGGAACTCTTTCATGGGTGTGTGTTTCTGTCAGTGTTTTTGCACACAGTCCTTCTTGTTTTCCGCACTCATTGTCTTGTGTGGTGAAGCTGATTTCATCTTCCCCCCAAATACCGGTGAGACAGAAGCATAATATGGCTAAATATGGTTGTCGACGTCTATCTTTAATGGAGGACTCCCCCACTCTTTGTCGACACTCAGAAGGAGAGCCAGCTATCTCCTGCTTGACTAGATAATTCTCTTCTGTGGCGTAGCGGAGAGAAACTTCATTAACCTCACTGCCACACAGCCCAATCCTGGAGATGTGCATGTGTAATGTGGCTGAAAGCCGCCTTTTAATGCTGTAAACACTAACCTGCTAAACGTCAGTATATATTACACACTCCAGCTAAATCATAAAGAGCTGGTCTACCAGCTTGTGTTTCATGGGACTAGGATACATGCAACAATTATGCAATAAATCCTATATTTCATTACTGATAGATAAGCGGCACAATGGTCCAGTGGTTAGCACCATTACCTCATAGTACAAAGCTTCTGGGGTTGAACACATGTTTCTTCAGGTACTTCGGCTTCCTCGCACAGTCTTGAAAAAGCAAGTCAACTCCACCTTCAAATGATAAGTTGTAGAGGTGAATGGAGGATCAGCAACAACGCACTCAGATTATATCTTGAACTCATGTTAACACGTCCACACCATCTTGCAACCCTGGGATTGTCTTTCTCGGATCAGTTCAGGTGAATCTGTCATGCTGCTCTCAGACCTGCTCTGAAATCTCCTGGAATAAGGAAGAGTCTGTGTGAGAAAGCAAATGTTCGAGTCAGTTGCTCTTGACATTCTCCTGAGTTTTTCTTGCCAGCATCCTGGCCAAATGTCCGGAGAATGCCCCAGTGGGCCCATGTGAGAATACAGCAGGATAATGTCTGAAGGGGCGAGTGGGTGTGTTGATGACATTTCTTATAGGTGTCATTCACCATGAAGAGGGTGTCAGCCGGAAAAGACCATTAGATTTGAGAGCTGTGATAAGAAACAACACCGGCGTTGATGTGCTTTAAAAATGATTTCCACAGTGCTATTTAAACATCATGTCCTGCCACCTGCATGTTCTACCTAGGCTCCACCCCCCTCGTCTGAACGCTGCATTTTCTTGTTGCTGTGAACCCATCTGACCCTGACAATCTCCTGCTGTGTTCTTCACACGTGTGAAAGACAAAGTTCGAAGCATATCCAGGCAATTGGGTCCGGACATTTTCTGGATTCATGTCTAAGAATTGGCTTAAATCTGTTATAAACTGCTTTTTGGCCACCTGGGGGCAGCATAAACAAACTGATCTGGCATGCAGTATATCACTTGTTAGAGGAACATTACTATCCATTATTCACCATGGGAATACAAATTCAATATATTCCATTTAACCTCTGCTTGTGGTCTCCAACTACTGAAATAAATTTGTGGCTTTATAGATGCTAACCGCTCCACTAGCTAGCCGCCAACTTTGCCTGTTGGCAGTTAGAGCATATAGGGTTTTGTTATGTTTATACACTGAAAAAGACTAGTGGTTGAGGGCCATGAGACTGAATGATCATTGTTTGGTCCAAAAACTTCAGCTAAAAATGCTCAAATGCTCTAGTGAGCTGGAAATGTGATGTTAGGTGATCATGCTGCAAAAACTTGTGCTCGTTTCGCAGATACATTATGTGTTGCAATCAAAACACAAAAACAGAAAAAATTACGTGTACACATAGAATTCCCAATTTAGCAGTTTTCCTTCAGGCTGTAAAGTCTCCGGAGGCAAACTGAGCCACTCCGTCCTGCAGTCACTCAGCCCTCCCCCTCCCTGCAGCCCGCGGAGAGGCCTCCTCCTGAGACACTACTCTCACACTGCCTGGGGGCTGGGGCACATATGGAAGTGACGCACCTGGAGTATCCGCACAGACGAAGACCAAAGTTGACGAGACAAACACAGTTAAAACAAGAGTTAGTACATTCACAATTAAGAGCTTCCCCAGTGTTTGTGAGTGCTTTGGTAATTATTGGAAGATGAATCTAATGCTTTTAAGTTGAATAATGAATTGCGGGGGGACACACAGTCAGGAACTGCCATCAGTGATGGCACCCAGTGTAAACTCTGGGCTGGGCAGCTGCCTGCATGTTGTTTATTTCCTCCATTATCTGCCTCCAGCACACTCGCTCGCACCAGCCAACAGGCTCCTTCTGTTCCTTTATCACGCACACTGATATTCAAACATAGGAGTGCAAAAGGGAGTAAATGAGCACACATGTGCACGCTCACACACACACACCAACCACAAACACACTGAAGATGAAAGGTACAGCAAGAGAGGGAAAAAATAAGAGAGAGACAGTGGAGATTGCAGCTTAACCTCTTGGCTCCACTGTAAAGCAGCACTCACTCTCTGGAGCCTTGCTGATAGCCATCTGTCTGGCAAGCAGAGACAGCTTCACCTTCCCCAACACATCAGCATGCTCACAAACACTTTATCCCACAAACACAAGGGCAGGCACTCACACACAACAAGCCGACACTCAGAGGTGCTACGCAGACAATGGAAGAAAATTTAAAAAGAGCAATTTTGAGTGTGACTTTGTGGCTTTAGTTTTCATTTATCCAAGAGAAGTGAAGACTTGTGTGATTCTTTATCAGCTAAATTAATCCTCTGGCCCCTTAAATTCAAACTGCGTGGCCTTCGGTCCCAGCAGAAAGCCCTTCTTCATTTATTAAAACTTTTCTTTTTAGATATGCAGCATGTGGAGCCACTGCAATGATTAACATCTATTTAAAGTGAGAATGGGACATTCATTGACAAAGAATGAGCTATAACTTGGGGATCCTGAAGAGAATCCAAAACACTTTAGATTTTGGCTATAAATCTGTAGCTCAGTCGATAGCTCTCTCTCTCCCTCTCTCGGTGATTGCTGAGCTAAAGAAAACCTTTGCCGTGCCAACATCCCCCCACCCCCCACCCCTTAATTTCTCCTCCTGCTATCCTGCACTTTTAAAACATAAATTCCTTGAAATCCTCCCACTTCTCCACCTCCGCGGCCCCCTCTCCGCTCCTCGGTATCCTCTCCACCCCTCGATCCATCTCTGTCCTCCTGATCAATAATCAATCTGCAGGGGCCGAGGCCAAGGGCCCTGCGCCATCTGTCTCCATCGGCAAACCTGAGAGAGAGAGAGAGCGAGAGAGAGAGAGAGAGAGAGAGAGAAGGAAAGAGAGAAGGAAAGAGAGAGAGAGACAAGGAAAGAGAGGGAAGACATGGAGTTCAATCCATCTCCATCCCTGGTCAGGTCCAGTCTGCCGGTATAGATCATAATTTGGAGAGGTGTAATTGCTGTTCAGAGACTGGAGGTGGACACTGGAGGGGGGAGAAGGGGGGAGGAAAGCGAGTGTCAATAATGTTTCTACAGTCCAGTCTCCCCCTGTGCTCCACCTCCCCACTCTGCCTGCCCCAGTTTCTCTCTTTCATCCCTCCCTCTCCATCTTTGTCTTCTCCCGCTGTCTTCACTTTTCTCAATTCAATTTAAAAAGATCCACGGACCAAAACAACAACGCTCTCCTTTTACTGTGTGTTTGTCTGTTTATGTGTGTGCAGTTCTGTAGTGTGCACGTAAAAAGTTGGTCTTCCACCCTAATCCTGCAGGACGAGCACCAGCGATGCCCCCCCCCCCAGCTTCTGAGGTGCACCTGACATCGGTTTGAGTCTCTCTGCATCAGAGGAGAAGGTCACCACTTTGATTACGGTCTCACCTGATGCCGAAAAATAACTCTTGGATGCACAAACGAGTCGTCAAATACATTTCACAACGTTGCGAAGACCCAGAGGAGATTAGACTTCCTAATTTGATCACCGTTACCTCCACGTAAAGCCGTGTGATAGCAACTGTGAAGTCCTTCCAGCAGTATACAGTCCTCTTCTCATCATGTTTGTTTCAACCCAGCATAAAATTCTTTATATATAATTTTCTTTGATCCACATTAGTATGTATGAAGAAGAAAATCCATACATTTTGTTTTCATTTTTTGCAGGATATCAAGTTTCCTCATTTGTAACTCGAGGAGATTTTCACCGAGCCAGAAAAGGTGTTTTTCTGTGATAAATGTCATGATTCATTTAGATAAATGAGCCCAAGCTCCCTTCCACACTAACTTTGTTTGGTCTGGGTCTTGGGACTTTTCAATTCAGTCTGAACCAAATAAACAGTTGTGAAAAGGTGCCTCGGACCACAGTCCAGAGCAAAGCACCAACATTCAGTCTGACCAAAAGAGGTGGTCTCACCGAACCGTGGTTGGTTCTGTCTGCAGCGTGAAAGTGAACTGCTTCATTTTCTCAATTCAAAAGGAAACATTGCTTTTTTTCCCCAATGGTAAAGGTAGATGATGATGACGGGACATTTCAGACAAAGGTCATAAGTCAGCTCCGTAAATTACAACGTGAAACCACACGACTCGGACATTCAGGAGTGACAGGGAAACTGCAGCCCTGCCAACAGCTCTGAGGCTGCACAACAACACATTAACATACTCAGAATTACAATGCTGAAAACGTATGTGAATATGTAACTTCTGCTGCTATAGGGGTCTCTCACGCCAAACGTTAAGAAAAGGACCTGGTTTAAATAACATTGAGAAGCAGCGTTGGATCATGGGAGACCTAACCACCATTGCTGACGGGTTAGAAACGGGTAAAGCCAGAGGTTAAGCATATGACCTAATGAAAAAGTTGATAGAAATCAAACCTTTACATTCCCTTGAATAAAACTGGAGATTTCTCTGGGTTTGAATATCATTGTAAACATTTTTTATGTAAGTACACAAGTCAACAAAATATATATAACATAGGTCTAGCTGTTTTTAAACATTTTGATGAATTGTTGGATATTATATCTTCAAGCAGGTACTTTGCTGGTCACGTTCAACATTTTTAGCATGTTAGCATTCTATCATTAGCACCAAACACAGTACAGCTGAGGCCGTCTCATCAGTTTTCAGGGTTTAGGTTAAAAATCACATTATTGGACAAAGAGATTTTGACCAGATGATTGCACAAGAGGAAAAGTGAAGGGATCATCCAAAGTAATTACAGTTCACATGAATGTGTGCACCAGAGTCGTCCATCCTGTATGTAGAGACATCTCATTAGATTTCATCGGAATTAAAATACGCTGTAGTACCTGTTTTCGTCCACTTGAGGGATGTGTAAACAACATAATTCACACCACAGCGTGACGATCAGTTCATTAGTAACTGACAGACGGTGATAAATACTAAAGTTTGCGTAAAAGCCTCTCCTGTGGTCCTGGTTATCTGGATGAAGCGTTTAAAATGTGTGTGTCTGTATTCGATTTCCCTTGAAGTGCATCATCATGTGTCTAAAGCCGGGGTCGGCAGTATAAATCAATGTAAATCCCCAGTGCGGGCTTCAAGGTCCAGTCAAGTTCTGCAGGTCTGACACTAAGTGGGTGTTACAGGTAAAACGCGATGCATGCAATCGCTCCTTGGTCCCCGCTGAGCTGTACAACATGAATTCTTTCACCTGCTCGAGAGAAAAGGCTCCCCATGTTCTCCAGCACGCTGCGCTAACAACGCAGTTAACCTGCCCTACCTCCCATCCTGAATTAAAAACAGCAGTAAGAAAGGATGTACTAATTTGAGACTCATCAGTGTGGCTCCTTGCGCCGAGAACACATTTACAGTTTGTTTTTTTCATTTTACTCCTGAACAGTATAATCAGCTGTAACTAGAAACTGATGCACGACTCAAATACAGGGGGATTTAAGAATGTGTGTGTGCGAGTGTCGAGAATATTTGTTTGCATCTTATGACACACCCTTCTTGGCAGAGCAGAAATTTGTCTGACACTCTCCCAACACACACACACACACACGCACACACAAGCACACACTCTCACTCACACACAGATGCGTGGGCACTGGCTGAGCTCCTGTGAGTCAGAGTAACTGGTCTGTGAAGGATAACCCAAAGGGGAAACAAAGAGCCAATGAAACTTTAATGAGCTGGTCACGTATCAGCTGAAGCCGGCTGCAGCTGCACCGCTGCACCACAAACTTCTCTCCCCGGTGAAACCCAACCGATGAACAAAGTCGGAACCTCTCAAGCGAGATCATAGAGAAAAAGGCACCTGAAGATGAAGATACATTCGGCTTGTCCTCTTCGGGTTCCCGCGCTCGTCTTGGTAACTGCTCTCGCGAGATCTAGCAAATGTTGTGCGAAAGCCAAGGACGCCTGAATGACAATACTTACTTCACAGGCTGGTGTTCTGAGCCTGCTGAGTTTGGAACTAATGTCATTGTTTCGGTCGCCTTCTTTTTTTTTTCTTTTTTTTCTTTTCTTTTTTTACTTTTATTAGAACAAGTACCTTGACAGTGAGTCTCACACAGCATATCATACAATATTACAAGTGAAGACAAAATAAAAAGAGAACACAAATGGCAGAAGAGTTATCCCAATAGGTTCATATAGTTTCACATCCAATCCAGCTTAACCAGTAAAATGTCAACAGAATATTCATTTTAACAGATACATTATCACAGGTGTCCATTTTGCAAAGTAGATGTCCATCCGGAGTCTTAGGCTTGCAGTTAAACTTTCCATGCAATTCACAGCCTGGAGCCTCTGGGCCCACTGGTCCACGCTAGGTGGGTGGGGCTTGAGCCAGTTTACTGTGATAATTTTGTGGGCAATTAGCATCATAACTCTGATCATATACAATTCATTTTTCCTTAGCCCCCTTGAAGGTGTAGTTCCCAAAATCAGCTGTTGTGGGTCAATCGAGCTGTCTAACTTCAAGATCTCACGTACCTCCCCCTTCACCCCCTCCCAGAACTTCTGTAATTTAGGGCAATCCCAGAAAATGTGGGAAAAGTCGCCAATTATACCACAACCTCTCCAGCAGAGGGGGGAATACTCCTTGTCATATTTAGCTATTACTATGGGTGTTTTAAAAAATCTCATTCTTAGCTTCCAACTAAATTCTCTCCAGGTTGAACTACTTAAACATTTGTGCCAGGACACCCAAGAGCTTTCCCATTCATCATCTGTAATAATGGTGTTAGCCTCCAATTCCCATTTACCTTTTATATCCAATGTGTCAATAGCTGAATCCATATGAACTCTTCTGTATAAACCAGATATTATATGTTTTGTTTGAATTCGATACTCAGCTATCTCCACCTAGTACTGTTCAAAATTGCCTGGTGTTTCCCTAATTTTGTCCCACTCCTTCGGTCGCCTTCTTAATCCTCACGTTGCTGCGGTTCGCCTGAGAAAATCAGAACCAGAAAGTGTCGACAAATGCGTTTAATTATAATCTATATAAGCTTTATAAATGTATGTCTATTTCATGCCTTTATTACATTCCTTTATTACGTGCTGTGTGAATCTGTATTTAACAGCTAAGAGGGATTTCACGCTGATTATTTTAAAAGGCTTCACATTTTCACACGTGACCTGTGGGTTTAACGTTTAACACCAACCATCCCAGTCCTTTCCCTTCATATATAATATACATACAGTGCGCTTTGTGATGTGCTTATGAATTCAGAACACACGTTAAAATGATGCCTGCCTCTCCCAAAGCCCCCGTCCTCGCTGTTCCTCATCAATGCTTTCTGCTGAAACGTACGATTTGCAATATGCAGCTAATGAGCTGTTGAAGGCTGAGAATGAATCTCATTCTAACCATAATTGTGTAAGGTTTCCAGACTAGTGTGTGTGTATGTGTGTGTGTGTGTGTGTGTGTGTGTGTGTGTGTGTGTGTGTGTGTGTGTGTGTTTGTATGCTCCTAGTGCCTGACTATGAGTGTTCCAATCTGTGTGTCCAAGTGCAGTTTTCCAAGTGTGTGTATGTGTGCGACTCTTCTTCATGAGAGGCCATATGACAAATAATTCATACTTGGGCTCACACACACCCTCATAATCTCTCATTCATGCACCATCATACCTTCACACGCACGTCACTATAGTGCACACACTACTTTACCCTCGGTGTGAGAGAGGGTAGGATTAAAAAGGAAGTGAGCTTGACCAAACAAGAAGACAGTTTAAATTCTCATTCCTTGATTGGCTTACAGGCTGCTAGTTAAATTAGCATTTAAATCAAGCAGCAGAACTTTTGAGGAGGACTTTACAGCTTTGTTAGAACGGCAGGCGGATAACCATGGTAATTCTACTTGTTTACCTTCTTTTTCAAGGTCAGTCATTTGTTTGTAGTAAATGGTAATGAGAGCGTTTAGAGACAGAGAGAAATAAGTATGATGGTAGAGCGTAAAGTAGTGTTTTTGTACGAGTATACTGGTGTGTGTTAGTGAGATTCTGATGCAGTGTGTGAGATCAGGTATGAATTATCTCTCAAGGGGGGCTCTGATATGTGCTAGTGACAACAGAGGCATCTTTAATGTTCAATCTCCACTTCATGACTTGAAAGAAAGAAAGAAAATGAAAGGAAAGACGGAACAGAGTGAAAGGTAAAGAAGTGGAAAAGCACTCGATGAGGAAGGAGATGTTGAGGAGGAGATTTCACCAGGAACCGAGCCAGAGAGGGAAGAGCGCTTCTCACACAGACCTACTTCTGTCAGTCAGTCGCATGTCGCTGAAGAATCAGCACAGAGCTGCTGAAAAACATACACGCACACACACACACACACACATACACACACACACACACACATACATATACACACCTCCGTCATACCTGCACAACTCAAAAATAAACAACAAATAAAGGAAGACAGAAAAACTTGTCAAAATTGTCAGCTGTGTGTGAAGGAGTGAAAATCAAACAACAATAGCCCAAAAAAATATTTTACAGCTTTAAACTTTAACGACAAAGTGAATGTGTGTGTGGGTGTGTGTGTGTGTTTGTGTGTATGTGTGTATTTGTGTGTTGAGGTTTTTGAGCTCATCATGTGTAACAGGATAGACATATTACATCCCCTGTAGGATTTTGTCCATGCACGCGCTCGCACACACACACACACACGTGCACACATAAAAAATACAGTATGTTCTCAAAACATGCAAATAGAAACCTCAGACAACCCAATGCACAAACACACGCGCACACACACACACACACACACACACACACACACCTCCATATTCCAACACACCTTATCTGCCCTGGCAGTGTTGACTGACACTCTCCACTTGAGGAGATTAAGTGAGCTCATGCTGTGTCGGCACAGCTTGAAGCCCATTTATCCTTAAAACTCATACGAAGTGTCTCTGTGAGCTCCGTGTGCCAAGGACGTCCACGCACACACCACGTGCACGTTCCCAATTTTACCGTACACACCTGCTACTTTATTTTCACATGCAGTCGCTGGAGAAAATATTAAAAACTAGGCAGTTGCAGTTTTGCTGTTTACATGGTCACTCGTAATTCCGGGACCACTGGGACTGTGAAACTGGGTTCAAAAAAAAAAAAAGAAAACCCCAGTTGTTGATTTGCCCATTTCCTTTGCTTTTTTTTTGCATTTTGTAGGTATGTGTTTTTTATCCAGCATCAGCTTTGTGCTGTTTAATTGCCACGCAGAGAGAAGCAGCCTGTGGCGTTTGTGGTTTCAACAGCAGCAGATTTAACCAAGACTCTATAAATACACACAGGCCATCTGGGTACTTGCCGGGTACAGATAACTCGCTGGCAACTGCTGCTGCGCTCTTGTTATGCCTCCTAATATTAGTATATGATTACTTTGAACCAGTGCTGCTCCACTTATATGTTTATCTGAGGACAAAATGTTGCCCGGGCTGGAATGCTACCTGGGCAGAGATAACAACTTTCTGGGGTTCACAGTCTGCCATTTAGTTTTTGGGAGATTTGATAACCTGCCAAAAGGAGCGGACCTAAAAGCTGTGGCCAGAGGGGCACTGGCCCCAGCTGAAATCTGAAATGAAGAAATATGAGCTTCTTTAAAGTTCACAATGTGCTTGAGTAAGGATTGACTTGATGTGCACCCTACTGAAGGAAGTTGGCTATACAACTGGCCCCTCTGTGTAAATTTCCGTAAACACCCGAATTAGAAAAGCCCTAGATTGGCCACTTATTTGTGAATTTCCAGGATCAATAATCAGTTAGGTTTGGATTTATTAAATACTCTTGTGATTCTGCTGGATCTTGAGTCAAGAAGAGTTTCTGAAATCTTCCTAATTTCAGTTTGTGCATAATCTTAAATATCAATGTGTTAATTCCACTCATACAGTGCGACTAGCTGCTGCACACAAAGTGCAATTTACGGTTCAGTATCTTGTTCAAGGACACTGCAGAATGCCGACTGGAGGAACCGGGGATCGAACCACTGACCCTGTGGTTAGTGAACAACCCGCAATAACTGCTGAGCCACAGCCGCTCATGTGTTGGCTCATTTTGCTGGCTTGGTTTCTGAGTATCTGGGCAAATGACAATGAAGCTGCCTTTTCTATTGTGCTGTGTGCTCCGTGTATGATGAGAACATGAAGGCAACTGGGTCACAACAGCAAATTGTTTGCAGCAAAGTCTCTAAACTAGTTAATCCAACAATAGAACAGGCCGATATACAGCAGGACCACCAGATTTCACTGGGATTAACAGCAACTAAATTCAGCCAGTTTGAGCTAATATTCAGCTCCAGTGAGCAGAAGGGCCGGTGTCATTCATTACAAGTCGCTGCTGGGCTGAACATATTCTGCTACCTGGGATTTTTTCTCCAGTTGCCAACAGTGTTCTGGTTTCCTTCAGACCCGTGGACAGGTTTTCCTTCCTCTTCTGCATCACTGAAACATCCCGTGGAGAGGAACGTTGCATCATGTCCCTTCAAGACTTAAGAATATCTTTATCTAACAACATGAACACACGATTTTTAAATGCAATTAGAATTGACTTGATGAGATGTCATTGTTGTCTTTTCCAGTTTGGATACCCTGTGTTAGTACATGCCCTTGACATAAAGGTAGGTCAGCCTCAGCTGTCCACAATGAATACGTTTCAGCCAGCATCAAATAATTAAAACCAAAGTTAAAGTAAAAATGAAACACTTTAACAAACATCAGTGAGATAAGAATGACCTGAAAGGACTGGAACCAACCTTGAGAAAAATGAGGGGGGTAAAGTGCACTCCCAGGCCAGGATGATGAAGGGACCCTTCCAAGGACAGATGGGAATGAGATTCCTGAATCAATACCATCCAAGGGTGTTTTGTTATTAATGCATACAGAGGGAATCCAATGACCGATACTCCTCCCCTGAGTCTTCAGACTCAAGACCCTTCACACATTCACCCTTCTTCCCCAGTCCCACTTTTTGACAATGAGGAACATCCTACTTCTCAGAGGAAAACTGCCAAACACCCAATAAGCTCGACACAGGATTATCTGAAATGTCAGGGATCTAGTATAGATCTTGTATTTTGATTTAAACTAGAAAAACCCAACGGTCATAGACTCTTTACCTGCATTTGGTGCATGATACTCAAAATACAATGTTATGGCAAAACAGCAGGTAAAGTATTGAAAGTAACTGACCAAAACTTTGAGTTTAAAGCTGCTCTCAAACATACACAGAGCTTAGCACAATTTCCTGAGATTCTCCAGAAGTGAGGGTGCAAATGTCCTGAAAATTCCCCACGACTGGGCGAGCTGATGACGTTTCAAACAAGTTCTATAACAGGATGAAACCGGATGTAATGTTCACGTAGAAGACTCAGATGACGATGGTAACTTGGAAACGCAGTAAGACTCAAGAGCTTTTGGCGATAAGGGCAGACGCCGGTCTTGATGTGCTGCAAACAAAAAAGACATGCAGAGTTGTCCTTCCTCCTGCAAGCTTGACCCAGGCGCTACCCAACACCTGAAGGGAATTGTTCCTGTTGATGTGAACGCATCTGACGCAGACAATCTCCAGCTGCCCATGTTCATGTTGAACCTCAGAAGATGTCAGGATCCAATATTCTGCACATTTTCCAGAGTTCATGTTCGAAACAGCTTAGGAGCAGGCTGCAATTGAAGGTTAAGGATAGACCTCTGAAAAAATAATGATGTATTCTCAAGATAAGGATGAGAAAATGTTGGTGCAGATACAAACTGCTCTTTTTTATAATTGAGACAACACAGCAGTAAAATGCACGAGACTTGTGTGTTTCCCTGTGACTTTACTGAGCTGTAAGAGACAAGACTCTCAGTCCGGAATGTGCTCAATTGTTGTCGTCTGCGCGTTTGTTTTGTTTTGCTGTTATCTATTTGTTATTCTGACAGTAAACCAAACAGCGCCTCTGAAAATGAAAATGGGTTTTATGTATGGAGTAATAACCTAAATGGATTTCTCTCTCTCTGTCTCTCTCTCTCTCTCTCTCTCTCTCTCTCTCTCTCTCTCTCTCTCTCTCTGTCTGCCGCGCTCTGGTAGCCTGTGGCTATTTATCTGCCTGTGTCTAATTATTCATTAGTGAACACAGAGAAAAGGAGCATGGAAACATAGTTGTGCATTCACTGTAGCAGAGCAGCGTTCCTACTGCTGCCTCCTCCTCCTCCTCCATATTCCCCCAGACTCTGTTTCTTCTGTTTCAGCTTCATTTCAAACACCGAGGTCACAGAGGTCAAGGACCAAACATCTGTTATCGTGCTGCATGATTTGGATTCAATGTGACCATATACATAAAATGGTTAAAGCACTTAAGGTGCTGTGTGCTGTGTGCTGACACACACACACACACACAATGGTAAAGGGTTTTGTATTTATATAGCGCTTTTCTAGTCTTGATGACCACTCAAAGCGTGGTCCAGTGGCAAGTTTGGGCATGAGCGAATCGGGCAGCTGCCCGGGGCGGTACCTTCCCATGTCACGTGGGGGGCGACACGAGCACCCAAAAAAATAAATAAAATCATCTGGCCCGCGAAGCGGTTTTCTATTATCTATCATTTCACTGTGTGGGGAATTGGCAAATTGGCGCCCCCTGCTTGATGCTGTGTGAGAAGGAACGGGGAAGGGGAGGGGGCGCGGGGGACAGTTCACCGCTGGGTCTCCCAAATGGAACGGGCAAGGGGGGAACGGGGGATCCACCGTGTTGAGCAGTGATTCTCAAACTGGAGGCATAAACTATTATTATAGCTGAACCAATGCTTTAACGTCTGCATCTCTTTAACGGCGGAGCAGTAAACAAATCGCTCTTTCGCCGTAGACAGGGGTCTGCAACCCGAGGCTCTGAAGCCGCGGGCGGCTCTTCAGCTCCTCAGCAGCGGCTCCCTGAACACTGTTGTGCCGGTAGCGCACACACACAGTCCCCGGGGCTCCGCCCCCCGCCCCGCTCACTCTCTCAGAGACACACATTGTGAGATCAGAGCTCGTTCACGTGCTTCAGCCGGTCAGGGACAAACAAGAGACGGTGTTCAAAAACCAAGTTGAAAAGAAAGTACGATGAAGCCTGTCTTGCTCTTTGGTTCACAGTCAATGTGGTAGGACATGAGGAGAGACCAGTGTTTAATTTAATGTTTGAAAACTTCAACATACCCCAAAAATTAGGAAGACTCTTAAGGCCTTAAGGCCAATGTATGCTTCTCCATTTTGACGGACACGGACAGATAGGACCGCCCTCTCCAACGTGGAACGCCCTCTCCGTGCCTCTCCGAGGCTCCTCGGAGAGCTTTTCGTGCAGCTCTCATTTTTCTAACTACACGTCGAAATGGACGGATCGATACTAACTACTACCAAGTGTTTGCTTCTAACCTGACGGTGTTTGAGAAACAGTGTCATGAGAGCCGTGGGATTAAAGTCAGCGGGTTTTTGCGCCGTTCCCACCGCAGTTAGCATGGTGGCTAGCCCGCTAGCCCGGTTATGAAAGTTCGTTATAACCTCATGTGACCGTACACACATGCCGTAAGTGCTCTAACCAACCACCGTCAGCCTGACAACGCCGCTGGCTTAACACACTTGTCACATTAATCATAGAGTCGTAGTTGTGATTTTGGTTTATTGTGATGTAGGGAATGGAACAGGAAGTTTCCATTCCGAAATGCTATCGTTAGCGGACCAATCACAGCCAAGGGCTATCCGTGGGGTGCGGAGAGGCGCGGAGAGGGCGTTCCACGTTGGAGAGGGCGGTCCTATCTGTCTGTGTCCGTCAAAACGGAGAAGCATACATACAATTTTTTTTTCACAGTACAACATAAAAACACTTTTAAGTTGTACTGTGTTGTGCAGAATTGTGTTCATTGATTCTCTTACGTGAGTTATTAAAATTTTCCATTGAAGGATTTGTGCAATTTAAGTTTTGTGCAATTTAAGTTTCTCTTTCACTTATATTGTTATAATTATGGGGGGGGCACTCGGAGGGGGTGTCGCCCGGGGCGCAATTCCATGTAGAACCGCCTCTGGCGTGTTCATCCATTTAGGGTTCAGCATTTTGCCAAAGGACACTTCGGTCGAACTAGGGTTAGGTTTACTGCCGACCCTCAGGATGGAGGACGACTATCTACCCCAGATGCAGCAGTATAATGAGGGTGCAGCAGGATATTCCTGTTCAGATTTGGCAGCTGTGACGCTCACTCGCTGCACTGCACACAAATGGCCAGCAGAGGGCACCACAGTATAACAAGTTAAATCCAATATGAGGTGTGTTGTGAACACGTTGTTGAGGCTCTTCACTCAAATAAAGAGGGAAACACGTGAAAACAAGTGGTACATGTTTAACGCAGTTTATCTTACAACCATTAATTCATAATAAACTTTATCGTTATGTAGCCATATATAAATAACCCTTTAATAATTTTTAACAATGGATTCTATTTGACTGTTAAAATCTAAATCAAATATGTTTGCTTACAGAGTATACAAACATCCCATTTGCTCTAACTTGATTTGAAGCATTGGTTGTACTTATATTATTACTGTGTATATATATGATGCATTGTTATCTAATTCGCTATTAACTAGTATTGGGTTATGTGTAGTGTGTTTTAAAGTGTATATATATATCTTAATCTGATTGTAAATCTTGTTACTTTCAAATATTCGTGTGTTTATAATATATTGTAATAATTGTTATAATCTAAATGAAATCTTTATCGTAAATATTCTGCCTGAAGGCAGCCCTATAAAACAAACATGTTGTATTCAGGTCACACAATTTAAATCAGTTTATCAAAATGTTTTGAAAACATTTACAAACATAAAACACATCATTATGTCATACCTTAAATTCATTCAAATAAAGCAGGGACCCACGCCGTCCTTATTGTCTTGACGATAATTACTAAAACAGGAAAAGACCACTTAACTAAATGTCACGGACACAATAGTGGTAATATGGTAAATGTTCCGGCGCATTACTTACAAGTATTATTCTTATGACTGGAGATTACAGCGTGCAGTCATGGCGACGCTGACACTGTATCACCCACACACACACACACAGCTGTACACTGGCTCAATGGAACGAATTGCGGTTAATGTTTGCAGAACGTTAAAGTGACTTTCAGCAAACTTACCGCATCAAACAATTTGCGTCCACACCTAAGCTACACTTCCACACACACACAGGACCGGAAGTGGGGAGATGGGGGAGAGAAAGAGAGAGAGCGAGAGGGAGAGGGGGAGAGCGGTGTCCCTTAATAGACTTAAACGACTCCCCGCAGCCTATAGGCATCGCCGTTCTGTCAGGTAAATTAAAACATCAGCAGAACAGGGAAAATAACACTGCTAAAATTATAACACTTTATTAAGAATTGACCCCGTTACACATATGTAATGATATACAAACACAAATATATCTATATGTACTTTTATGTGTCATAGTTGGACAATCAGTGATACTGACCATGTTCCCTCTTGTATCTAAACACCAGCTCCTCTAAACGGCCCCTGACACCGGGCCGTGGCGTACGTGCCGGACCCGACGGAACTACATGCTGCCGGCCACGTCCTCCAGACTCTCTCTGGGGCCGCCGAGAGGCCGGAGCCACGGCGTCGAGGGGGGGCCGCACCTTCAGCAGGGACAGCTTCGTCTAAGTCCCTCACAGAGATAACATTAAGCAGTTGCTGGCATGCAATGCTTGAGTCACGGTGCTGCTAAAAATGCTCACGAATTAAAAAACAAAAAAACGAAATTTGAATAAAATAGTATAAAATAAAATATCAAAATTTAAAATAGAAAATAAAATTTATATATTTAAAAATATATATATATATACAGCTGAAGAAAATAACAGAGGTGCAATTATGTGCAATGGTGCAAATATGCCACGGCGCTTGTTTAGTGGAGTTATTGCAGTTCGGAGGAGTTTAAAAGTCTTATGGCCTGGGGGATGAAACTGTCTCTGAGCCTGGTGGTGCTGGCCCGGATGCTGCGGCACCGTCGGCCAGATGGCAGCAGGCAAAAATGTTTATTGCTAGGGTGAAAGGGATCTTTAGTAATCCGGTTGCTCCTCTTCCTGCACCGCTGGGTGTAGAGGTCCTCCATGGATGGTAGCGCCGTCCTGGTGATGTGCTGGGCAGACTTCACCACCCTCTGTAAAGCCTTGCGGTTCAGGGCGGTGCAGTTGCCATACCAGGCGGTGATGCAGCCAGTCAGGATGCTCTCTATGGTGCACCTGTAGAAGTTGCAGAGAATCCTGTCATCTATGTGGAGCTTCCGCAGCCTGCGGAGGAAGAAGAGCCGCTGTCTGGCTGCTTCCTGATGGAGTCTGTGTGATGGGTCCAGGTCAGGTCATCACAGATGTGGACCCCGAGGAACCTTACGCTGCTTACTCGCTCCACCGTGGTCCCGTTGATGGAGAGGGGGGCGTGTTCCTCTCCTTGTCTCTTCCTGTACACTGCTCTTCGAGGAGCTTTCTGTTCCGGACTCACTCTTTTGTTCTTTCTTCTGCCATCTGCACCACTTCTTTGGCAAGGACAGGGATTTTTTTTATCTAAAAACAAACAATGGGCATCATATTGAGACACGAGGTGAGTGCATCATATTTAAGATCTAACCTGATTAAAAACGCTTCATTTAAAATATTACATTTGAGACTTTTAAAACAACTTGTTGACTCCTTGAATATAAACACACAACTTCTGTGACTAACATCGATCAGATGAAGTTTGATGGATGAAGAGAATCATATCTTTTCTCGTATGGTGTGACTTTGTACTTCAGGAAACTAAGCACAAACCTTTTTTGAAGTTCCTCTTATCCACTTTGCAATGCTGATCCCCGTTTTCCTGCATTTCAACAGAAACGTTGTGTTTTAAAACCATCATCATCCCATTTTAAACACTTTTCATGTTATCATTTTCAAGACATGTGACTGATTGTGTACGTACATTGTGATACACTGAAATACTTGCAGGAAAGGTGAAATGCATGATGGGAGAAGTAGTTTGTTTGTAAGTGTTCCTCAAACCTACTAGAATTGATTTATCCAGTGGTTAAATTCCTCCTCAGGCAGGACACTGAAGCCCAAATTGCCATGAGAGTGGGATGTATGAGTGATGGTGGTCGAGGAGACTAGAAAATCTCAAAATAACACAGTGTGTTTTGTATTTTCACCTGAGTTTGCAGGTCCTCGGAGCAGCACTGCTGTCTGACGTAGATGTCTTGGGTGGGGTGGTGCTCTTGGCCCTCGGCGCTGGCTGGGGAGTCTTGGACTGTCTGCCTGCAGGAACAGACACCAGAGTCACTGACAGGCAACAAGCTTTTACAGATTAGACTGAGAGTGTTGGATATACACAGTCAAAACCAATTACACTTTATCAAAATGAAACTAATATTTAATTTCATATAAGGCATGAGTGGAGATATAAAGTCCAGTGTGGTGTGGTTTAAATTGGTCTGTTAGCAGAATAAGAATTAAAAGAGGATTTCTGATGATGCAGTATGAGGAAATACCTTGAACCGCGTTTCTGGATCGAGCCCGAGTCTCTGGAGGAGCTTCTCTCTTCATTCTCGCGCTCTTCTCGTCCAAGATGCGGTCGAGCTCCCCCCGACAGCGCCAGTATCCAGGCTTCTCCTTTGCATCTTGGTCCTTCCCTGAATGCCCTTTGGCCATGATGAAATTGAACTCCCTGTTCTTCACACCACTTTGATACTGAGAAGAAGCAGAAGGAAGAAGGTCTGGAGAAAGAGTTTCTTCATAGCTTATATGTCTTTTCATAGATCATTTCTGAAACTCTAAATCTAAGGTGTTAACAGAGAGGGGTCAGGGACGTGGTAGCAGTACAACTGTTAAACTGCATTAAATCCATCATGCAGGGAAGCACATGCTCAGCCTGTTTTGTTGAACCTGCACTTCCCCATTAAGTTATAAAGACGTCGACACACTAGTAGAATTTCGGTCTCTTTTAGCTTGATTGCCCTGCGTGTTTTCAATTGCTAGACACTGTGTATAAAGGCTGCCTATCTGCAGCGCGGAGCGCGCGCTGCCATCCTGTGGCGGGAGCGCAAATTGTTGGGGGGGGAACTGATTACCGTACTGCTTACTCTGCAGCGCGGACATTTCCTCAAAGCACATTTACTGGAGAGCAAGTTATCGAGAAGTCGCTTCCTAATCCAATTCATTTTTAAGACCTAGCTTAATCAAATTTAAGACTTTTTAAGACCCAGCGGGAACCCTGCACACAGTGAACGATGGCAACTAACATAACTAAATAAAGTGACACCAAGCGGGTCAAAATGCGTATGTTATCGTTTCTTAGCGCAGCGGTTCCCCGGTGTTGTTTCCGAACTGCATTGCTAATTCCATGGATTGAAGCTACACGGAGGCAGCTAGCTTCCCCCCCAGCTTCCAACAACCAAACTAAATTACTGCGACATACGAAGCCTCTAGTGACATTGGTGGAATTTTGTTTTTAATTAACGAATACATTTTTAAATAACAAAAAACTCTCCAAAGCGCACAGAAGCGCAGCGTGTGTGTGATGGAGCTTTGGTATCCTTTCGTCTCCGTCTTGCTGGTAACTTACCACACAATAATTAATTTGAGGCAGCGCATTAACAATTCGCCAAATAAAAAAAAAAAATCTAACCATGTCACCAAAGGCCGTACCTGAGGGTCTACGTAGTGAGACTCTGTATCCACACCTTAAAGGCAGGTCTGTAGTGCAAAAAAGGTTTAGGGCCGCTGCTCTAACCAGCCGCATCAGCCGTACAACTCCGCTGGCTTAACACACTTGTCACATTAATCGCAGAATCATGGTTGTGTTTCGGTATTGCGATTATAGGGAATGAAACAGGAAGTATTCGGTCCGGAAATGTGAGATTCCGGAAAATTACGTAGTTAGCGGACCAATTTCAGACAAGGGCTATACCTAGGCTCGCAGAAATGCTCTAGAAGGGCGTTCCACGGCGGCAAACTGTTCCCATGTGTCTGTGTCCGTCAAAACGGAGTAGCATATATAAGCCGGGACATGTGCGTCGGTATCACAACTAATGGCGCTGCCTGCATGAACAAACTCAGGAGATGTGAGGAGAATACTTGAGAAAGCTCAGAATGCAGCTTGGAACTTTTTTTTTTTTTGCATGAAAGTAAATCAAAAACACAATAACTCAAAAAAAAAACAAAAAAAAAAAATCGAAAACTGAAAACACATGACATGTCACTGTGTTGCCTCCTGAAGACGTTTCAAATAGTGATGGGAAGTTCGGATCTTTTTACCGTGTCGGTTCTTTGAATCTCGTTCAGTAAAATGAACGAATCTCTTTTTGAGTCATTCGTTCGTTTCAAGGGGGGGGGGGGGTGCAAACGATCCAAAGACTCGTACCCGGCAGATGAACGAATCGTTCAACTCCCGACCGTGTGTTTGGATCAATGATCGGGTTCATCTGCCCACAGAGTCTTCGGCCGACGTGTCGGCCACACAGAGCGAGCTCATCTCGCCGGTGACCGCGGTGCGGGCGGCGCACGGGAAAACCGCGGGAAAACCGCGGGAAAACCGCGGGAAAACCTCCATACCGCTGCACGTCCACCCGGACATGAACGGGAATCTATGGAGCTGCTGATTCGCACGCTGCCAGCACATCCAGCTGGCCCGCCGCATCCGCGGACACAGAGCTTAAACTGCTGCTGATCCACTGACTATAACAACGCCGCATTCAAATAAAAATGTTGGAAAGAATATTGTACAGTATCTAATATTGTGTTGGTCATATTTAAATCATTCATTATTTTTTTGGGGGGGTGGGAAAGAGAGGATAAAATAAAAGAATCGCATATTAAATCTTAATCGTTCAGCCCTATTCACAAGTCATAATGACTGGTTTTGTTATTTTCACTTTACATTTACACTTACAGTTTAGTGCAGTGTAATTATTTCCCGTGATAATTAAATGCCAGTGTGACAATAAATGACAATTTAAAACAATACAAACTGTCATGTTTTACTGTATTTAATATTTAAAAAATATATTATCTGCCACACAAAAACTGTCAGTCATGGCTGCTTTTTAACAGCGGTCACGCGAAAGGGGATGAGGTAACTGTTTCCTCTTCTGAGCCTATGGAGGTCACGTAGAAAATGATCCAAAGACTACCCGGCAGATGAACGAATCGTTCACCTCCCGACCGTGTCTTCAGATCAGTGTTTCGTTCTTCTACCAACAGAGTCTTCGGATCAGTGATTCGTTCATCTGCCGGATACGAGTCTTTGGATCCTTTTTCACGTGACCTGCATCAGCCTATGCAACAGTCCCGATGCGCGGCCACGAGAAAATGAACGAATCTCTCTTTGAGAGGACTCGTTACTCCCGAGTCCTTGTAAGGATTCGTTCAAAACGAACGAATCCGACACATCACTAGTTTCAAACCTCTTGGCTCTTCTTCAGGTCTTATTAACTTGTGACAAAGCAAAATATTTCTATCTGAGGTCCTTCATCTACAATGTTCAGAGCAAGAGTGAGTGAGGAGACTGAGGGCTCCTCTATTTATACGCTGACAGACTCCTCCCCCTTGTCTATCCACTGTGATCCTTGAATTCTATAACTGTGAATAAAAATAAACGTATTTATATATATTATCATTCATGATACCGTGTATCTATAAATGTATTATATTTAATTGGACTTAAGTGATATATTTATTTATTTATATTCTATTTAAAATAAAATTGTGACTTGTGACTTTAAACAAATTTCTTATCGATAAACTGATTGTTTTAACTCAAATATCAAATTAAATGTTATTTATTTGAGTTGTCTACATCCATGTATTCTTTTTGTGATCCATCATGTTGTTATTACTACTTCGTAACATCCACGAATTGTCTTTTTTTCCAATAGTCTTTGTGATTTGTGAGTTTCTTTCTTGTTCTTGTGAGTAAATCAATATATATGTGTCTACTTATTCTTTTTGATTAGTATACTTTGGAGAATATGTTGTACAGAATATCTGGACTTAGATTAACACTGTTATTCTGAAGTTAGAAGGTTTTAGGTTTAGGTTCAGGCAAAGGTCTATAGCAGGGGTGTCCAAACTTTTTGCAAAGAGGGCCAGATTTGATAAAGTGAAGAGGCCCGGGGGCCAATAGTTTCTTCTGATGTTTTTTAACCACAAAAGTTGCATGCAAATATACACTGCTATAGAACAATAAATAAAAATAAAAATTCTGTATGCTATACAGACTCACTGTGCTGTACCTTGTGTACTCTAATGACGGGAAGGACACGACATGGCAGGTACTGCAGACAATAGCTGCAGCTCGCTTTATTGCCCAAAACATTTATATCTGGAGACTCAGATAACATTGAACTATATACATTACATTTCCATGAGTTAGATCAAAATCTTTGCCTCATGGTAATTTTAAAGTTCAAAACACTCAATTTCAGATTGATCAAGAAACCTGTAACTTGCTGACACTAATGAGAAGGGTGATGTTGAGATCTGGATTTCACTAAAGAGGGCAGGTCTGGTTTGAGGGCAGTGGTTGGGATCCGTAAAATGTCACGTAAGTGGGAGTCACTCAGTCTTGACCTCAATCGGTTCTTGTTCAAGTTCATGACAGAGAATGTCTGCTCACACAAATATGTTCTCGAAATCTGCCTTTATCCAGCTGCCCGTAAAAGTCAACGAGAGAAAGCTGCAGGTGTTTGGCGTGACACTAGTCACACTGCAGTTCAATGAGCTCCAGCTGCAGCTGTGGAGGAGCATCATCAGGGTCCACGGAGAAGGGAGAAGAAAAAAGCAACATGTCCTTTTCAATAACTGCAAAATCCTGAAAGCGTTTGTTGAATTCCACAGAAAGAGATGCGATAGCTGTTGCATAACTCTTCATTTGCACACCGATGTTGTCCTGTAGGAAACTGTCAATAACCTCTTTCAAAGCTGTGAAGTGCGCGGTGCAGGGCTCTGCTTGGGACAAGTGTCTTTGGAAAAGTTGCAGTTTTGTTCTAAAGGCCTTGATGTGAGCGTATAGCTGGCTCACCACTGCATCTCGTCCTTGAAACTTAACATTCAGCCCATTCAGATGCTTCGTTATGTCAACCAAAAAAGCCAAATCAGCCAGGCATATAGGGTCGGACAATTCTTCCATCGGCTGCCCCTTTTCACCTAAAAACATTCTAATTCCCTCTCTGAGAGAGAAAAATCTCTGCATTGCGGACCCCCGACTTAGCCACCTCACATCATTGTGATAAATTACATCTCCATATTCAGCTTGGATGTCAAGCAAGAACTGCTGAAACTGTCGGTGGTGAAGAGCTTTAGCGCGAACAGAATTGATTACCTTTACAACTGGTTTCATAACATGATCACATTTGAGATGTTTGGCACAGAGAGCCTGCTGGTGAATTATACAGTGGAGTTTTATAGCGTTACCTCCTTCGCTGACTTTATTGCGGATCAGTGTGGACAATCCACGTTGCTCACCAGTCATGGAAGGCGCACCATCGGTAATGATACCAGAAACTTTACTCCACGGTAGTTTCATATCATCCACAGCTGAACAAAGAGAAGCGAATAGATCCGTTCCTCTAGTTTGGTCCTTAAGGCTTTGGAGGTCAAGCAGCTCCTCTGTTACTTTCATGTTGTCCTCAACTCCTCTTAAAAAAATCAAGAGCTGGGCCGTGTCAGAAACATCGGTGCTTTCATCGCAGGCTAATGAGAAATAATCAAAAGTCACTCCCCTGTCCCTCAGTTGTCTCTGAATATCTGACGATATGTCCTCGACTCTCCATGCCACAGTGTTACGTGCCAGGCAAACATTCATAAATTCTTGCTTCTTCTCGGGGCAAATGTTCTCCACCATTTTCATGACACAGTCCTTGATAAATGTACCTTCACTAAAAGCTTTGCCATGTTTGGCTATTAACAAGGCCACTTCGTAGCTTGCTGTGGTGATATTTTCATTTGACTCACGGGCCCGCGTGAAGAATCTCTGTTGTGTTGCTAGAGAAGCTTGCAGGTGCTTCACTATTTCAGCACGGTCACTCCCTGTTAGCTTGTCATATTTTTCAGCATGTTTCGTCTGGTAGTGTCTCTTTACGTTGAACTCCTTAAACAAAGCAACCTTCTCTTCACAAATGAGACAAATACAATTGCCTCGAGTTTCTGTGAAAAAGTATTCGAACTCCCATCTCTCTTGAAAGCGGCGGCCCTCTGTGTCAACTTTCCTCTTCTTCGGTGCGTTCGCCATGGTAGAAATGAGCGGAGATGTGAGCGCTGCAAGGAAACAGATCCCCAGCCTGATTGCAGAGACTGCAATAATGTGATGCTGCCCCAATGTGGTGAAAAGAGGAATTACACTTTAAAAATGTATGATTTATTTTTTCATACAACGGGCCACATTCCATTATATTTTTAGAATATGCCGCGGGCCAATACAAAATGGTTCGCGGGCCGCAGTTGGCCCGCGGGCCGGACTTTGGATGCCCCTGGTCTATAGTGTTTAGGGTTAGGGCCAGGATACATGGTTAGGTTTTAAGCAGAGAGAACTTGGGCTAGGTTTAGGCAATAGTAGAGGAGACTTGGGTTTAGACATGGGTTAAAAGGGTTAGGATTAGGGAAATAGGCCACTGCAAGTCTTATTTCGTCAATTTTGGAGGTTAGGTTTAGGCAAGGGTCCATAGTGGTTAGGGTTAGGGCAAGATTCTAAGTTTAGGTTTAGGAAGAGAGAGTGTGTGAGTCAGGTTTAGGCAATAATAGAGTCGTTTTAGGTTTAGGCTCGGGTAGAAGATGGTTAGGATTAGGGCCCTAGTCCAAGTCCAGGATTCTAAACCCACTGTACACTCTATGAATTGGGTCTCTTGGGTGCTGAATATTACCTTCATTCTAATTAAATGCCCCATGCTGTTTAGAAGTCATGAAATATTCACAAAATGTTGAATTTATTTTAACATTCAGGCCAAATGGTTCTTAACCCTAACCCTAACCCTTCTCTCCATTTTCCTTCTTTCTATATCGGTCCATGACAAATTGAATTGGAGGGTTAGGGTTAGGGTTAGGGTTATTTCAATGGGCTTTCTATTTTAAAGCCCATTGAAATAAAGGCCTTTGACATTTTTCAAACTATTTTGAGAGCCTGGACCTTGATTCTTCATGCCATTGTTCTTTGGACAGAAGTTTTCCAAATTGTCTTTTCACCAAAGTAGTTAACCAAAGTAAATAAAAGTATAGAAAGAGATGGAATGTGTTGTTCACTCACTGATTGCTCACTTTGTGTATATGTGTGTTTGAGTGTGTGTAGGAAGATAAAGACAAGCTTTCATATTTCTACTATAATAACAGTAACACGTTTATTCGTCCTTGGCAGAGATACACACACACTCTGTATGTCATGTGTCATTCTAGTTCTTAATGTATGAATCTTCCTATATTGTCACATCTCACAGACTTGAGTTCAGCAAAGCTTTATTTTTCTTCCGCATGTGAATAATCTTAACAATTTCATTGATGACTTATTCCCTGATCGTCTCTACAGGGACATAAATGACCAAGGCAGCTGAGTTGCCTTCAATAAATTGATTAAACAGATTGTCCATCTCAGAATATTAACCATATTCAATTCAAACAGTGTAGATAACAGTTTGCATTCAAACCATGACACAAACGAACATTTATCTGAACATGAAATATTAACAAAATTGTTGAATTTATTTGAACATGTAGGCCAATTGGTTCTTCCATCTTCTCTCAATTTTTCTTTCGTTCTATATCGGTCCAGGACAGGGGATTGTGTTCCATGAAAGATGAAGTGTTTGACTAGAGGAGTATTTGTGATTTGTTGTGTCTCACTTTATACCTGTGTTGTACCATTCTTGTGGCTATGGATTTTTTGTTTCTCCTACAAACTGTTTTCCACATTTTTCACAGAATATTATGTACACGCAATTGGACGTCTGTGGTGTGAAATGCTGTGAAATTATTAAATTGATCTTGGTGTGTGTGTCTCTTACGAATTTAAGTTTACAAAACACTTGTAATAACATATTGTTTTTCTTGCGACGCATTAGTGTGAGTCATGCCTTAACTAGCAGGACTTTTAAGTTCGTATTCCTCCTTTGAACCAAAATTACTTGGAATCTGTCCAGTAATCCTTGATCTTGTGTCATTGTTCATTACTCCAATCATAGTAGAGAATGTTGTAATAAGAGGAATCATTTCTCTATCTGTTTGTGTTTTTTGTTCTTTATAGTTTTTTTAAACAGTGTCTTAAAAATTATCTTGAAAATCCCCTATTTCGTAGAGAATTAAACCGTTTTTTGACTGCCGCTGTGAAATTGAATTGCGTGTACATATTCTGCGTAAACTCACCAGCTGTGACTTTATTAGTCCCATGTAGGTGTGTCTGGGATGAAAGCTCGTTTTTAAGAGCAGTGCATGTGTATCAGTGTCCTTAAAAATAAACCTTGATGTCCAATTTATGCGATGTGTGAATGTCGGTACCTTGAATACCGTGGTGTCCAGAAAGTCCACAGACTGGTCATTTAAAGAGTACTTAAGAGTGATGTGTTCATTATATTAACAAATTCATCAAACTCCTCCTTGGAGTGCGTCCAAATCCCCCACATGTCATCTAAATATTTATTATAATGGAGTGGCTATTGGGGCATTTTGCAAGGTCTCCAATCTGCTGTGAAAATCTTGGCTCAGGCGGGTACGAATTTTTTACCCATCGCCGTCCCTTTGATTTGTACATAACATTGTCCATTAAACTCAATGTGAGATGATTTCCAATAATTGTAATAGTGCCGGATCCAGCCTTTTCATGTTAGGATATTTCTTAATTTTGTTTTTCACAGCCAATAGTCCGGCTTTGGTATCAATATTGGTATATAAGCTGTCTATATCCATTGTGAAGAATAATGAATTTGGAGGGATTTGTTGGTTTTTAACAATGTCTGATAAGTGATATGTATCTTTAATATGTGATGGGTGTTTTATGGATAATGGATTGAGACAATAATCGATAAATTCTACTGTTTGGTACGTTTCACTTCCACAGTCGGATACAATTGGACTTCAAGTGGTACAGTCCACTTTCTGCATCCTTACGAATTTTTGGGAGCATGTAAAATCTCCTAGCCCTCGTTTGGCTCTCCCTTTTTAAATATTGTTTTTGTTTATTTATAAATTCATTCTTGTGTAAATCATTTAAATTATGTGAGGGACAGGTATGGTAGTTCTGGAGATGAAGATCAGTTGTCAAGGAGATGTTTAAGCTTCACTTTTATTGTCGTCTTCATATCTTCAAGCTCCTTCTACAACTCTTCCTCTCTGGCTCTTGCTGTGTTAACAGACATCCTCATGTTGACACAGTCACTTCTGGCCTGATACAGATGTGAGGCAGTAGAGTCCATGTGCTTCTTCAGAGTAGTGTTTTCAGCAGTCAGCCGACTCTTCAGAGCGCGTTTACTGCAGCTAGAGCAGCGCTTTCTGCAGCCTGTTTTTTCAGAGCAGCTTTCTCTGCCACACGCTCCTTTACAACTGCGTTCTTAGCAGTCAGCTTCTTTCGTGAGCGACCTGCAGTCCAAGCTGCTCCTCTGTAGCCATAAGGTAAGCTGCTTGGAGCGCTAACAGCTCAGCTAACAGAGGAGGCTCAATAACTGATGTACACTGACCTGTTTCCTCAGTAATGGTAGTTGTCTTATACAATGTAATCAATAATGTTTTCTCTTTCTTTCTTTCTTTCTTTCTTTTAGTGTAACATTTGTAAGAAAGGCTTCTTTACGCCACAATTCCTTCAGAGTCACGTGCAACGCCGTCATCCTGAGGACCATGAGATGAGAAGTCCACCTGACACAAAGACAGAGAGAGAGAGAGGAACATAAGTAAAGTCAGATACACGTAACGTTGCGTCTTCTACCTCAACATGAGGAGGTAGAAGACGGAGCCCTTGTTTTTCTGCTTCTAAAAGACTGAATGTTGTAGCTATTATGGTGTTTGTTTTGGATTGATTTGAGCACCATCATGTAAACAACAATCCCTTGTGGGCAGATGAGGGAAATTCCCTCGGTGCCACCACCTGTTGTTGCTACGTTTTCCACTGCATGTAGCGTAATGGTGTGATCTTGAGTGTAATGAGGTAAAAGACGTCTTCGCTTTCTGGTGCAACAATAATGAAAGTTTTAGCTGTTAAAGTTCTTATTTAAGATGGATTTAAACAGGATCAAGCCATCAACGATCTCTCGTGGCCACTGAGGCGCGACCCGCGGGACGCCAGTTTGAAAAAGGGTTCAGAACAGAGTCTTGTCTTTTACCTGTAGATGAGCTTTTAATTAATGCAAGACTCTTATTCTTTCCTCCAGAGCTGCAGTCGGATCGTGACATGAAATCCAAGATCGATATTCTCAAGACGGAGATCAGCGGATTGAAGGAGATGAACGTTCAGCAGCAGAACCTGCAGCTCAAAACGGCTCAGGTAAGAAAAGCAGAACATCAGAGAACCTTGTACGAACAGACTTGTTGTTACGTGGTAGTAACGAGTGATTAAGGAAAACTTGATGCATTTATTACCTTTCTCTGATTTAAAATTTTCAAGCACAATTCATGTGAACGCTGTCTGCTGTTATTCAAATTAAGTTAATTATTTTGCATGTTAGTTGAAGCTGCTTGACGACTCCTGGCAGAAAATGTACAGAGATAGTTACCAACTGATTTGAAGTGAGGTTGATCAGATTTTGAAAACTGATTTGGGGAAATAGTTCTCTCTGTAATCTTGTTGAAGCTCCCACTCTTATAACAGGCACTTGTGATTACACTGTTTTTTTGTGTAATTCCAGGAGAAGCGACTTGAGAGCGAGCGAGAACAACTCAAGGCTGAGGAGAAGGTTCGCTTTGAGCGAATCCAAGCCGACTCTGCTCAGTCACAGGCACAGCTCCTCCTAAAGCTGGAGCAGCAGCTGAAGAAGCAGCTCAGTGGCGCAGGGAGCTGATATTTTACAACCTAGAAATGAGTGAAGTGATGTGATAACACAAAATGCTTAAAATATTTGTGAGTTTCTGTCAGAGTTGGCGCATGTGAAATATTAAACAAGCAGTCTAAGAACAGCCCTGTTGTAAAACACATCCTCTTCATGTTCTCCAGCTGCTGGACGAGCTGAGCAGAGTTCGGTCGTCTGTGTCCGGAGAGCAGGAGATTGAACGGAGGCTGCAGGAGATGCAGCTTTCCATTGAGGCTCTGAGGAAGCAGAAGATGGAACAGAGGCTGCAGGAGATGCAGCTTTCCATTGAGGCTCAGAGGAAGCAGAAGATGGAACAGAGGCAGGAGATGCAGCTTTCAATTGAGGCTCAGAGGAAGGAGAAGATGGAACAGAGGCAGGAGATGCAGCTTTCCATTGAGGCTCAGAGGAAGCAGAAGATGGAAAAGAGGCAGGAGATGCAGCATTCCATTGAGACTCTGAGGAAGCAGAAGATGGAACAGAGGCAGGAGATGCAGCTTTCCATTGAGGCTCAGAGGAAGCAGAAGATGGCAAAGAGGCAGGAGATGCAGCATTCCATTGAGACTCTGAGGAAGCAGAAGATGGAACAGAGGCAGGAGATGCAGCTTTCCATTGAGACTCTGAGGAAGCAGGAGATGGAACAGAGGCAGGAGATGCAGCTTTCCATTGAGACTCTGAGGAAGCAGGAGATGGAACAGAGGCAGGAGATGCAGCTTTCCATTGAGACTCTGAGGAAGCAGGAGATGGAACAGAGGCTGCAGGAGATGCAGCTTTCCATTGAGGCTCTGAGGAAGCAGGTTAATAACACACACTCTCACTCTCAGTCATCGCTGCCCCGTGCAATTTTTTTGATCTGCCCAATTATTAAATCCAGCTCTAATAACAATACATAAAGACATAAAGAATGAATTCTGCTGAGATGTAAATGGCCAAGTCTCTTGCTGTCAGTGCAACTTTTTAGAGAATTTCACCAAACGCTCTCGTTTAATTTCATGAAAATCTCAAAGATTGTTTATCTTTTTCATGCATGATCATGAGGTATAACTTGTGATGATTTGTTTCACTTGCAGATAATAAATATTTTCACGACTACAACCACCAAAGAAGTGGAAGTACCAGGTATGGATCCATCTCACTCATGTCTTCTTCAGAACAGAAACTGCTCATATGATCCTAATGCATTCATCTCATTGTGTTTTCCAGTGGTGGTCAGCGCACCAGCACCAGAGCCAGAACCAACGAGGGTTGGTCTTGGTGAGTACATCCTACTCCAAATGAGAACATTAAAACATGGTCACTCCCAGACAGGCTGAGCATGTGCTTCCCTGCATGATGGATTTAATGCAGTTTAACAGCTGTACTGCTAACATATCCATGACCCCTCTTTGTTAACGCCTGTTTTATCTGACTCCCTCCCCCCCACTGACCTCACGTGCCCGGCCAATTAGAGGAGCCAGTCTTTGCTGTTAACTTGGAGCCTATACAGGAGCTGTCAGAAGAGGAGAAAGGTAAAACAGAAATTGCGTACTCATTTTATTTTATTTTGTTTTAGAATTTACCGTATGACGCCCAACATGTGTGATTGTCAACACAAGACTGACCGAGTGAGGTTTCTTTTACAGTCTCGAGCAGCGCCTCTGAGCCGGAACAGAGTCTGAGCGTGACGGTCAATGCTCTGAAGAGGAAGCCCAGCACCAAGAAGGAGAAGCGACGAAAGCTCGAGCGGGCCGCCTCAAAGAGACTGGAGGACCTGGGAGTCAAGCCCGTATGTTCTCACTATTAACGCCTCCTCTCTCCACAAAGTTTTGTTTTCGTGTCCGCGCTTCTGTTTCATTTACGGACTACACCCTATGAGTGAGGATGAAGTCAGAATATAGGAGAACAAAATAGTTATTTAATGAGAAAGAGTAGCCTCTTTTCCTCACTTCCGGTTGACTTGCATACGGACACAGGCCCGCGTGTAAATGATCTATGAAAAGACATATAAGCTATGAAGAAACTCTTTCTCTAGACCTTCTTCCTTCTGCTTCTTCTCAGAATCAAAGTGGTGTGAAGAACAGGGAGTTCTCTTCCAGGATGGCCAAAGTGCATTCAGAGGAGGACAAAGCTGCAAAAGGGATGCCTGGATACTGGCGCTGTCGGGGGGAGCTCGACCGCAGCTTGGACGAGAAGAAGAGCGCGAGAATGAAGAGAGAAGCTCCTCCAGAGACTCGGGCTCGATCCAGACACGCGGTTCAAGGTATTTCCTCATACTGCGTCATCAGAAATCCTCTTTTAATTCTTATTCTGCTAACAGACCAATTTAAACCTCACCACACTGGACTTTCTATCTCCACTCATGGCCTTATATGACTGATTTGAAATTAAGTATTAGTTTCATTTAGATAAAGTGTAATTGGTTTTGACTGTGTATATCCAACACTCTCAGTCTAATCTGTAAAAGCTTGTTGCCTGTCAGTGACTCTGGTGTCTGTATCTGCAGGCAGACAGTCCCAGACTCCCCAGCCAGCGCTGAGGGCCAAGAGCACCACCCCACCCAAGACATCTACGTCAGACAGCAGTGCTGCTCCGAGGACCTGCAAACTCATGTAAAAATACAAAACACACTGTGTTATTTTGAGATTTTCTAGTCTCCTCGACCACCATCACTCATACATCCCACTCTCATGGCAATTTGGGCTTCAGTGTCCTGCCTGAGGAGGAATGTAACCACTGGATAAATCAATTCTAGTAGGTTTGAGGAACACTTACAAACAAACTACTTCTCCCATCATGCATTTCACCTTTCCTGCAAGTATTTCAGTGTATCACAATGTACGTACACAATCAGTCACATGTCTTGAAAATTATAACACCAAAAGTGTTTAAAATGGGATGATGATGGTTTTAAAACACAACCTTTCTGTTGAAATGCAGGAAAACGGGGATCAGAATTGCAAAGTGGATAAGAGGAACTTCAAAAAAGGTTTGTGCTTAGTTTCCTGAAGTACAAACTCACACCATACGAGAAAAGATATGATTCTCTTCATCCATCAAACTTCATCTGATCGATGTTAGTCACAGAAGTTGTGTGTTTATATTCAATAACGAGTTATTTTAAAAGTCTCAATTGTCATTTTTTTAATGAAGCGTTTTTAATCAGGTTAGGTCTTAAATATGATGCATTCACCTCGTGTGTCAATATGATGCCCGCTGTTTGTTTTTAGATAAAAAAATCCCTGTCCTTGCCAAAGAAGTGGTGCAGATGTTTGCAGAAAGAACAGAAGAGTGAGTCCGGGACTGGAAGCTCCTCGAAGAGCAGTGTGTCCTCCCTCGGTGACTTCAGCGACTCAGAGGAAACTATCAATAAAAGCAATAATCCCAGTCCAATCTCCAGCCGCTCAAGTATGGACTGAGTCCAGCTGAGCAGGTGACGCTCCGCCCAGCAGCTATGCAAAGACCTCAGTCGCCTCCTCTGACGTCTACAGCTGATGCCAGAATAACCACATTTTATACTTCTGCTAATAGAGACATGAATACTTAAGATGTTTCTACAATCATACTGTAAATAAAACCGTTTCAAAGACTTTTCTTGTTTTAAGTCCCACTTCATATCTTGTGCCTAGTGTTTGTTCGCCTCACCCCTTTAAATCTATCCTGACTCCTCCCACACTCCGTGAGGTAGTGGATGTGCTTTGTGTAAAAACATGTGTACTTCAGATTGTATATTGTTCCTGCTTGTGTGAAATCAAGCAATGAGATGTGGTTTTGTATTGAAAATATTTATACCAGCAATAAAAGACCCCCCAGGTTCTTGACTTCACTTTCTTTTTGTCTTTCTTCTTCACCTTGTTGTTTTCCACAAGCTTCAGACTCGTCAGGGTTCAACACAGACAGTGTTTCTTTTTTATTCCAACTGGTGCATGTGAGGACGTCCCTGTGAGAAGAGCCTCTGCACTTCCTGCAGAGTCACTGAGAGAATGGAAACATAGGAGGGACCCGTTTTAAAGGAAACCTCTATTTATACGCTGACAGACTCCTCCCCCTTGTCTATCCACTGTGATCCTTGAATTCTATAACTGAATAAAAATAAACGTATTTATATATATTATCATTCATGATACCGTGTATCTATAAATATATTATATTTTATTGGACTTAAGTGATATATTAATTTATTTATATTCTATTTAAAATAAAATTGTGACTTGTGACTTTAAACGAATTTCGTATCGATAAACTGATTGTTTTAACTCAAATATCAAATTACATGCTATGTATTTGAGTTGTCTACATCCATGTATTATTTTTGTGATCCATCATGTTGTTATTACTACTTTGTAACATCCACGAATTGTCTTTTTTTCAATAGTCTTTGTGATTTGTGAGTTTCTTTCTTGTTCTTGTGAGTAAATCAATATATATGTGTCTATTTATTCTTTTTGATTAGTATACTTTGGAGAATATGTTGTACAGAATATCTGGACTTAGATTAACACTGTTTTTCTGAAGTTAGAAGGGTTTAGGTTTAGGCAAAGGTCCATAGTGGTTAGGGTTAGGGCCAGGATCCATGGTTAGGTTTTAAGCAGAGAGGACGTGGGTTAGGTTTAGGCAATAGTAGAGGAGACTTGGGTTTAGGCATGGGTTAAAAGGGTTAGGGCAATAGGCCACTGCAAGTCTTATTTAGTCTAGTTTGGAGGTTAGGCTTAGGCAAGAGTCCATTGTGTTTAGGGTTAGGGAAAGATTCTAAGTTTAGGTTTAGGAAGAGAGAGTGTGTGAGTCAAGTTTAGGCAATAATAGAGTAGCTTTAGGTTTAGGCTCGGGTAGAAGATGGTTAGGATTAGGGCCCTAGTCCAAGTCCAGGATTCTAAACCCACTGTACACTCTATGAATTGGCTCTCTTGGGTGCTGAATATTACCTTCATTCTAATTAAATGCCCCATGCTGTTTAGAAGTCATGAAATATTCACAAAATTGCTGAATTTATTTGAACATGTAGGCCAATTGGTTCTTCCATCTTCTCTCAATTTTTCTTTCGTTCTATATCGGTCCAGGACAGGTGATTGTGTTCCATGAAAGATGAAGTGTTTGACTAGAGGAGTATTTGTGATTTGTTGTGTCTCACTTTATACCTGTGTTGTACCATTCTTGTGGCTATGGATTTTTTGTTTCTCCTACAAACTGTTTTCCACATTTTTCACAGAATATTATGTACGTCTGTGGTGTGAAATGCTGTGAAATTATTAAATTGATCTTGGTGTGTGTGTCTCTTACGAATTTAAGTTTACAAAACACTTTTAATAACATATTGTTTTTCTTGTGATGCATTAGTGTGAGTCATGCCTTAACTAGCAGGACTTTGAAGTTCGTATTCCTCCTTTGAACCAAAATTACTTGGAATCTGTCCAGTAATCCATGATCTTGTGTCATTGTTTGAAAATTGTTCTTAAGTTTGTTGTTCATTACTCCACTCCTAGTAGAGAATGTTGACATAAGAGGAATCATTTCTTTATCTGTTTGTGTTTTTTGTTCTTTATAGTTTTTTTAAACAGTGTCTTAAAAATTATCTTGAAAATCCCCTATTTCGTAGAGAATTAAACCGTTTTTTGACTGCCGCTGTGAAATTGAATTGCATGTACATATTCTGCGTAAACTCACCAGCTGTGACTTTATTAGTCCCATGTAGGTGTGTCTGGGATGAAAGCTCGTTTTTAAGAGCAGTGCATGTGTATCAGTGTCCTTAAAATAAACCTTGATGTCCAATTTATGCGATGTGTGAATGTCGGTACCTTGAATACCGTGGTGTCCAGAAAGTCCACAGACTGGTCATTTAAAGAGTACTTAAGAGTGATGTGTTCATTATATTAACAAATTCATCAAACTCCTCCTTGGAGTGCGTCCAAATCCCCCACATGTCATCTAAATATTTATTATAATGGAGTGGCTATTGGGGCATTTTGCAAGGTCTCCAATCTGCTGTGAAAATCTTGGCTCGGGCGGGTACGAATTTTTTACCCATCGCCGTCCCTTTGATTTGTACATAACATTGTCCATTAAACTCAATGTGAGATGATTTCCAATAATTGTAATAGTGCCGGATCCAGCCTTTTCATGTTAGGATATTTCTTAATTTTGTTTTTCACAGCCAATAGTCCGGCTTTGGTATCAATATTGGTATATAAGCTGTCTATATCCATTGTGAAGAATAATGAATTTGGAGGGATTTGTTGGTTTTTAACAATGTCTGATAAGTGATATGTATCTTTAATATGTGATGGGTGTTTTATGGATAATGGATTGAGACAATAATCGATAAATTCTACTGTTTGGTACGTTTCACTTCCACAGTCAGATACAATTGGACTTCAAGTGGTACAGTCCACTTTCTGCATCCTTACGAATTTTTGGGAGCATGTAAAATCTCCTAGCCCTCGTTTGGCTCTCCCTTTTTAAATATTGTTTTTGTTTATTTATAAATTCATTCTTGTGTAAATCATTTAAATTATGTGAGGGACAGGTATGGTAGTTCTGGAGATGAAGATCAGTTGTCAAGGAGATGTTTAAGCTTCACTTTTATTGTCGTCTTCATATCTTCAAGCTCATTCTACAACTCTTCCCCTCTGGCTCTTGCTGTGTTAACAGACATCCTCATGTTGACACAGTCACTTCTGGCCTGATACAGATGTGAGGCAGTAGAGTCCATGTGCTTCTTCAGAGTAGTGTTTTCAGCAGTCAGCCGACTCTTCAGAGCGCGTTTACTGCAGCTAGAGCAGCGCTTTCTGCAGCCTGTTTTTTCAGAGCAGCTTTCTCTGCCACATGCTCCTTTACAACTGCGTTCTTAGCAGTCAGCTTCTTTCGTGAGCGACCTGCAGTCCAAGCTGCTCCTCTGTAGCCATAAGGTAAGCTGCTTGGAGCGCTAACAGCTCAGCTAACAGAGGAGGCTCAATAACTGATGTACACTGACCTGTTTCCTCAGTAATGGTAGTTGCCTTATACAATGTAATCAATAATGTTTTTTCTTTCTTTCTTTCTTTTAGTGTAACATTTGTAAGAAAGGCTTCTTTATGCCACAATTCCTTCAGAGTCACATTTAACGCCGTCATCCTGAGGACCATGAGATCCGTAAGTCCACCTGACACAAAGACAGAGAGAGAGAGAGGAACATAAGTAAAGTCAGATACACGTAACGTTGCGTCTTCTACCTCCTCATGTTGAGGTAGAAGACGGAGCCCTCGTTTTTCTGCTTCTAAAAGACTGACTGTTGTAGCTATTATGGTGTTTGTTTTGGATTGATTTGAGCACCATCATGTAAACAACAATCCCTTGTGGGCAGATGAGGGAAATTCCCTCGGTGCCACAACCTGTTGTTGCTACGTTTTCCACTGCATGTAGCGTAATGATGTGATCATGAGTGTAATGAGGTAAAAGACGTCTTCGCTTTCTGGTGCAACAATAATGAAAGTTTTAGCTGTTAAAGTTCTTATTTAAGATGGATTTAAACAGGATCAAGCCATCAACAATCTCTCGTGGCCACTGAGGCGCGACCCGCGGGACGCCAGTTTGAAAAAGGGTTCAGAGCAGAGTCTTGTCTTTTACCTGTAGATGAGCATTTAATTAATGCAAGTGATATGACTCTTATTCTTTCCTCCAGAGCTGGAGTCGGATCGTGACATGAAATCCAAGATCGATATTCTCAAGACGGAGATCAGCGGATTGAAGGAGATGAACGTTCAGCTGCAGCAGAACCTGCAGCTCAAAATGGCTCAGGTAAGAAAAGCAGAACATCAGAGAACCTTGTACGAACAGACTTGTTGTTACGTGGTAGTAACGAGTGATTAGGGAAAACTTGATGCATTTATTGCCTTTCTGTGATTACAATTTTTCAAGCACAATTCATGTGAACGCTGTCTGCTGTTATTCAAATTAAGTTAATTATTTAGCATGTTAGTTGAAGCTGCTTGACGACTCCTGGCAGAAAATGTACAGAGATAGTTACCAACTGATTTGAAGTGAGGTTGATCAGATTTTGAAAACTGATTTGGGGAAATAGTTCTCTCTGTAATCTTGTTGAAGCTCCCACTCTTATAACAGGCACTTGTGATTACACAGTTTTTTTGTGTAATTCCAGGAGAAGCGACTTGAGAGCGAGCGAGAACAACTCAAGGCTGAGGAGAAGGTTCGCTTTGAGCGAATCCAAGCCGACTCTGCTCAGTCACAGGCACAGCTCCTCCTAAAGCTGGAGCAGCAGCTGAAGAAGCAGCTCAGTGGCGCAGGGAGCTGATATTTTACAACCTAGAAATGAGTGAAGTGATGTGATAACACAAAATGCTTAAAATATTTGTGAGTTTCTGTCAGAGTTGGCGCATGTGAAATATTAAACAAGCAGTCTAAGAACAGCCCTGTTGTAAAACACATCCTCTTCATGTTCTCCAGCTGCTGGACGAGCTGAGCAGAGTTCGGTCGTCTGTGTCCGGAGAGCAGGAGATTGAACGGAGGCTGCAGGAGATGCAGCTTTCCATTGAGGCTCAGAGGAAGCAGAAGATGGAACAGAGGCTGCAGGAGATGCAGCTTTCCATTGAGGCTCAGAGGAAGCAGAAGATGGAACAGAGGCAGGAGATGCAGCTTTCAATTGAGGCTCAGAGGAAGCAGAAGATGGAACAGAGGCAGGAGATGCAGCTTTCCATTGAGGCTCAGAGGAAGCAGAAGATGGAAAAGAGGCAGGAGATGCAGCATTCCATTGAGACTCTGAGGAAGCAGAAGATGGAACAGAGGCAGGAGATGCAGCTTTCCATTGAGGCTCAGAGGAAGCAGAAGATGGAAAAGAGGCAGGAGATGCAGCATTCCATTGAGACTCTGAGGAAGCAGGAGATGGAACAGAGGCAGGAGATGCAGCTTTCCATTGAGACTCTGAGGAAGCAGGAGATGGAACAGAGGCAGGAGATGCAGCTTTCCATTGAGACTCTGAGGAAGCAGGAGATGGAACAGAGGCAGGAGATGCAGCATTCCATTGAGACTCTGAGGAAGCAGAAGATGGAACAGAGGCAGGAGATGCAGCTTTCCATTGAGGCTCAGAGGAAGCAGAAGATGGAAAAGAGGCAGGAGATGCAGCATTCCATTGAGACTCTGAGGAAGCAGGAGATGGAACAGAGGCAGGAGATGCAGCTTTCCATTGAGACTCTGAGGAAGCAGGAGATGGAACAGAGGCAGGAGATGCAGCTTTCCATTGAGACTCTGAGGAAGCAGGAGATGGAACAGAGGCAGGAGATGCAGCTTTCCATTGAGACTCTGAGGAAGCAGGAGATGGAACAGAGGCTGCAGGAGATGCAGCTTTCCATTGAGGCTCTGAGGAAGCAGGTTAATAACACACACTCTCACTCTCAGTCATCGCTGCCCCGTGCAATTTTTCTGATCTGCCCAATTATTAAATCCAGCTCTAATAACAATACATAAAGACATAAAGAATGAATTCTGCTGAGATGTAAACGGCCAAGTCTCTTGCTGTCAGTGCAACTTTTTAGAGAATTTCACCAAACGCTCTCGTTTAATTTCATGAAAATCTCAAAGATTGTTTATCTTTTTCATGCATGATCATGAGGTATAACTTGTGATGATTTGTTTCACTTGCAGATAATAAATATTTTCACGACTACAACCACCAAAGAAGTGGAAGTACCAGGTATGGATCCATCTCACTCATGTCTTCTTCAGAACAGAAACTGCTCATATGATCCTAATGCATTCATCTCATTGTGTTTTCCAGTGGTGGTCAGCGCACCAGCACCAGAGCCAGAACCAACGAGGGTTGGTCTTGGTGAGTACATCCTACTCCAAATGAGAACATTAAAACATGGTCACTCCCAGACAGGCTGAGCATGTGCTTCCCTGCATGATGGATTTAATGCAGTTTAACAGCTGTACTGCTAACATATCCATGACCCCTCTTTGTTAACGCCTGTTTTATCTGACTCCCTCCCCCCCACTGACCTCACGTGCCCGGCCAATTAGAGGAGCCAGTCTTTGCTGTTAACTTGGAGCCTATACAGGAGCTGTCAGAAGAGGAGAAAGGTAAAACAGAAATTGCGTACTCATTTTATTTTATTTTGTTTTAGAATTTACCGTATGACGCCCAACATGTGTGATTGTCAACACAAGACTGACCGAGTGAGGTTTCTTTTACAGTCTCGAGCAGCGCCTCTGAGCCGGAACAGAGTCTGAGCGTGACGGTCAATGCTCTGAAGAGGAAGCCCAGCACCAAGAAGGAGAAGCGACGAAAGCTCGAGCGGGCCGCCTCAAAGAGACTGGAGGACCTGGGAGTCAAGCCCGTATGTTCTCACTATTAACGCCTCCTCTCTCCACAAAGTTTTGTTTTCGTGTCCGCGCTTCTGTTTCATTTACGGACTACACCCTATGAGTGAGGATGAAGTCAGAATATAGGAGAACAAAATAGTTATTTAATGAGAAAGAGTAGCCTCTTTTCCTCACTTCCGGTTGACTTGCATACGGACACAGGCCCGCGTGTAAATGATCTATGAAAAGACATATAAGCTATGAAGAAACTCTTTCTCTAGACCTTCTTCCTTCTGCTTCTTCTCAGAATCAAAGTGGTGTGAAGAACAGGGAGTTCTCTTCCAGGATGGCCAAAGTGCATTCAGAGGAGGACAAAGCTGCAAAAGGGATGCCTGGATACTGGCGCTGTCGGGGGGAGCTCGACCGCAGCTTGGACGAGAAGAAGAGCGCGAGAATGAAGAGAGAAGCTCCTCCAGAGACTCGGGCTCGATCCAGACACGCGGTTCAAGGTATTTCCTCATACTGCGTCATCAGAAATCCTCTTTTAATTCTTATTCTGCTAACAGACCAATTTAAACCTCACCACACTGGACTTTCTATCTCCACTCATGGCCTTATATGACTGATTTGAAATTAAGTATTAGTTTCATTTAGATAAAGTGTAATTGGTTTTGACTGTGTATATCCAACACTCTCAGTCTAATCTGTAAAAGCTTGTTGCCTGTCAGTGACTCTGGTGTCTGTATCTGCAGGCAGACAGTCCCAGACTCCCCAGCCAGCGCCGAGGGCCAAGAGCACCACCCCACCCAAGACATCTACGTCAGACAGCAGTGCTGCTCCGAGGACCTGCAAACTCATGTAAAAATACAAAACACACTGTGTTATTTTGAGATTTTCTAGTCTCCTCGACCACCATCACTCATACATCCCACTCTCATGGCAATTTGGGCTTCAGTGTCCTGCCTGAGGAGGAATGTAACCACTGGATAAATCAATTCTAGTAGGTTTGAGGAACACTTACAAACAAACTACTTCTCCCATCATGCATTTCACCTTTCCTGCAAGTATTTCAGTGTATCACAATGTACGTACACAATCAGTCACATGTCTTGAAAATTATAACACCAAAAGTGTTTAAAATGGGATGATGATGGTTTTAAAACACAACCTTTCTGTTGAAATGCAGGAAAACGGGGATCAGCATTGCAAAGTGGATAAGAGGAACTTCAAAAAAGGTTTGTGCTTAGTTTCCTGAAGTACAAACTCACACCCTACGAGAAAAGATATGATTCTCTTCATCCATCAAACTTCATCTGATCGATGTTAGTCACAGAAGTTGTGTGTTTATATTCAATAACGAGTTATTTTAAAAGTCTCAATTGTCATTTTTTTAATGAAGCGTTTTTAATCAGGTTAGGTCTTAAATATGATGCATTCACCTCGTGTGTCAATATGATGCCCGCTGTTTGTTTTTAGATAAAAAAATCCCTGTCCTTGCCAAAGAAGTGGTGCAGATGTTTGCAGAAAGAACAGAAGAGTGAGTCCGGGACTGGAAGCTCCTCGAAGAGCAGTGTGTCCTCCCTCGGTGACTTCAGCGACTCAGAGGAAACTATCAATAAAAGCAATAATCCCAGTCCAATCTCCAGCCGCTCAAGTATGGACTGAGTCCAGCTGAGCAGGTGACGCTCCGCCCAGCAGCTATGCAAAGACCTCAGTCGCCTCCTCTGACGTCTACAGCTGATGCCAGAATAACCACATTTTATACTTCTGCTAATAGAGACATGAATACTTAAGATGTTTCTACAATCATACTGTAAATAAAACCGTTTCAAAGACTTTTCTTGTTTTAAGTCCCACTTCATATCTTGTGCCTAGTGTTTGTTCGCCTCACCCCTTTAAATCTATCCTGACTCCTCCCACACTCCGTGAGGTAGTGGATGTGCTTTGTGTAAAAACATGTGTACTTCAGATTGTATATTGTTCCTGCTTGTGTGAAATCAAGCAATGAGATGTGGTTTTGTATTGAAAATATTTATACCAGCAATAAAAGACCCCCCAGGTTCTTGACTTCACTTTCTTTTTGTCTTTCTTCTTCACCTTGTTGTTTTCCACAAGCTTCAGACTCGTCAGGGTTCAACACAGACAGTGTTTCTTTTTTATTCCAACTGGTGCATGTGAGGACGTCCCTGTGAGAAGAGCCTCTGCACTTCCTGCAGAGTCACTGAGAGAATGGAAACATAGGAGGGACCCGTTTTAAAGGAAACCTCTATTTATACGCTGACAGACTCCTCCCCCTTGTCTATCCACTGTGATCCTTGAATTCTATAACTGAATAAAAATAAACGTATTTATATATATTATCATTCATGATACCGTGTATCTATAAATATATTATATTTTATTGGACTTAAGTGATATATTAATTTATTTATATTCTATTTAAAATAAAATTGTGACTTGTGACTTTAAACGAATTTCGTATCGATAAACTGATTGTTTTAACTCAAATATCAAATTACATGCTATGTATTTGAGTTGTCTACATCCATGTATTATTTTTGTGATCCATCATGTTGTTATTACTACTTTGTAACATCCACGAATTGTCTTTTTTTCAATAGTCTTTGTGATTTGTGAGTTTCTTTCTTGTTCTTGTGAGTAAATCAATATATATGTGTCTATTTATTCTTTTTGATTAGTATACTTTGGAGAATATGTTGTACAGAATATCTGGACTTAGATTAACACTGTTTTTCTGAAGTTAGAAGGGTTTAGGTTTAGGCAAAGGTCCATAGTGGTTAGGGTTAGGGCCAGGATCCATGGTTAGGTTTTAAGCAGAGAGGACGTGGGTTAGGTTTAGGCAATAGTAGAGGAGACTTGGGTTTAGGCATGGGTTAAAAGGGTTAGGGCAATAGGCCACTGCAAGTCTTATTTAGTCTAGTTTGGAGGTTAGGCTTAGGCAAGAGTCCATTGTGTTTAGGGTTAGGGAAAGATTCTAAGTTTAGGTTTAGGAAGAGAGAGTGTGTGAGTCAAGTTTAGGCAATAATAGAGTAGCTTTAGGTTTAGGCTCGGGTAGAAGATGGTTAGGATTAGGGCCCTAGTCCAAGTCCAGGATTCTAAACCCACTGTACACTCTATGAATTGGCTCTCTTGGGTGCTGAATATTACCTTCATTCTAATTAAATGCCCCATGCTGTTTAGAAGTCATGAAATATTCACAAAATTGCTGAATTTATTTGAACATGTAGGCCAATTGGTTCTTCCATCTTCTCTCAATTTTTCTTTCGTTCTATATCGGTCCAGGACAGGTGATTGTGTTCCATGAAAGATGAAGTGTTTGACTAGAGGAGTATTTGTGATTTGTTGTGTCTCACTTTATACCTGTGTTGTACCATTCTTGTGGCTATGGATTTTTTGTTTCTCCTACAAACTGTTTTCCACATTTTTCACAGAATATTATGTACACGCAATTGGACGTCTGTGGTGTGAAATGCTGTGAAATTATTAAATTGATCTTGGTGTGTGTGTCTCTTACGAATTTAAGTTTACAAAACACTTTTAATAACATATTGTTTTTCTTGTGATGCATTAGTGTGAGTCATGCCTTAACTAGCAGGACTTTGAAGTTCGTATTCCTCCTTTGAACCAAAATTACTTGGAATCTGTCCAGTAATCCATGATCTTGTGTCATTGTTTGAAAATTGTTCTTAAGTTTGTTGTTCATTACTCCACTCCTAGTAGAGAATGTTGACATAAGAGGAATCATTTCTTTATCTGTTTGTGTTTTTTGTTCTTTATAGTTTTTTTAAACAGTGTCTTAAAAATTATCTTGAAAATCCCCTATTTCGTAGAGAATTAAACCGTTTTTTGACTGCCGCTGTGAAATTGAATTGCATGTACATATTCTGCGTAAACTCACCAGCTGTGACTTTATTAGTCCCATGTAGGTGTGTCTGGGATGAAAGCTCGTTTTTAAGAGCAGTGCATGTGTATCAGTGTCCTTAAAATAAACCTTGATGTCCAATTTATGCGATGTGTGAATGTCGGTACCTTGAATACCGTGGTGTCCAGAAAGTCCACAGACTGGTCATTTAAAGAGTACTTAAGAGTGATGTGTTCATTATATTAACAAATTCATCAAACTCCTCCTTGGAGTGCGTCCAAATCCCCCACATGTCATCTAAATATTTATTATAATGGAGTGGCTATTGGGGCATTTTGCAAGGTCTCCAATCTGCTGTGAAAATCTTGGCTCAGGCGGGTACGAATTTTTTACCCATCGCCGTCCCTTTGATTTGTACATAACATTGTCCATTAAACTCAATGTGAGATGATTTCCAATAATTGTAATAGTGCCGGATCCAGCCTTTTCATGTTAGGATATTTCTTAATTTTGTTTTTCACAGCCAATAGTCCGGCTTTGGTATCAATATTGGTATATAAGCTGTCTATATCCATTGTGAAGAATAATGAATTTGGAGGGATTTGTTGGTTTTTAACAATGTCTGATAAGTGATATGTATCTTTAATATGTGATGGGTGTTTTATGGATAATGGATTGAGACAATAATCGATAAATTCTACTGTTTGGTACGTTTCACTTCCACAGTCAGATACAATTGGACTTCAAGTGGTACAGTCCACTTTCTGCATCCTTACGAATTTTTGGGAGCATGTAAAATCTCCTAGCCCTCGTTTGGCTCTCCCCTTTTAAATATTGTTTTTGTTTATTTATATATTCATTATTGTGTAAATCATTTAAAAAGATGTGAGGGACAGGTATGGTAGTTCTGGAGATGAAGATCAGTTGTCAAGTAGATGTTTAAGCTTCACTTTTATTGTCGTCTTCATATCTTCAAGCTCCTTTTACAACTCTTCCTCTCTGGCTCTTGCTGTGTTAACAGACATCATCATGTTGACACAGTCACTTCTGGCCTGATACAGATGTGAGGCAGTAGAGTCCATGTGCTTCTTCAGAGTAGTGTTTTCAGCAGTCAGCCGACTCTTCAGAGCGCGTTTACTGCAGCTAGAGCAGCGCTTTCTGCAGCCTGTTTTTCAGAGCAGCTTTCTCTGCCACATGCTCCTTTACAACTGCGTTCTTAGCAGTCAGCTTCTTTCGTGAGCGACCTGCAGTCCAAGCTGCTCCTCTGTAGCCATAAGGTAAGCTGCTTGGAGCGCTAACAGCTCAGCTAACAGAGGAGGCTCAATAACTGATGTACACTGACCTGTTTCCTCAGTAATGGTAGTTGCCTTATACAATGTAATCAATAATGTTTTCTCTTTCTTTCTTTCTTTCTTTCTTTTAGTGTAACATTTGTAAGAAAGGCTTCTTTACGCCACAATTCCTTCAGAGTCACGTGCAACGCCGTCATCCTGAGGACCATGAGATGAGAAGTCCACCTGACACAAAGACAGAGAGAGAGAGAGGAACATAAGTAAAGTCAGATACACGTAACGTTGCGTCTTCTACCTCAACATGAGGAGGTAGAAGACGGAGCTCTTGTTTTTCTTCTTCTAAAAGACTGACTGTTGTAGCTATTATGGTGTTTGTTTTGGATTGATTTGAGCACCATCATGTAAACAACAATCCCTTGTGGGCAGATGAGGGAAATTCCCTTGGTGCCACCACCTGTTGTTGCTACGTTTTCCACTGCATGTAGCGTAATGATGTGATCTTGAGTGTAATGAGGTAAAAGACGTCTTCGCTTTCTGGTGCAACAATAATGAAAGTTTTAGCTGTTAAAGTTCTTATTTAAGATGGATTTAAACAGGATCAAGCCATCAACGATCTCTCGTGGCCACTGAGGGGCGACCCGCGGGACGCCAGTTTGAAAAAGGGTTCAGAACAGAGTCTTGTCTTTTACCTGTAGATGAGCTTTTAATTAATGCAAGTGATATGACTCTTATTCTTTCCTCCAGAGCTGCAGTCGGATCGTGACATGAAATCCAAGATCGATATTCTCAAGACGGAGATCAGCGGATTGAAGGAGATGAACGTTCAGCTGCAGCAGAACCTGCAGCTCAAAACAGCTCAGGTAAGAAAAGCAGAACATCAGAGAACCTTGTACGAACAGACTTGTTGTTACGTGGTAGTAACGAGTGATTAAGGAAAACTTGATGCATTTATTGCCTTTCTCTGATTTAAATTTTTCAAGCACAATTCATGTGAACGCTGTCTGCTGTTATTCAAATTAAGTTAATTATTTAGCATGTTAGTTGAAGCTGCTTGACGACTCCTGGCAGAAAATGTACAGAGATAGTTACCAACTGATTTGAAGTGAGGTTGATCAGATTTTGAAAACTGATTTGGGGAAATAGTTCTCTCTGTAATCTTGTTGAAGCTCCCACTCTTATAACAGGCACTTGTGATTACACAGTTTTTTTGTGTAATTCCAGGAGAAGCGACTTGAGAGCGAGCGAGAACAACTCAAGGCTGAGGAGAAGGTTCGCTTTGAGCGAATCCAAGCCGACTCTGCTCAGTCACAGGCACAGCTCCTCCTAAAGCTGGAGCAGCAGCTGAAGAAGCAGCTCAGTGGCGCAGGGAGCTGATATTTTACAACCTAGAAATGAGTGAAGTGATGTGATAACACAAAATGCTTAAAATATTTGTGAGTTTCTGTCAGAGTTGGCGCATGTGAAATATTAAACAAGCAGTCTAAGAACAGCCCTGTTGTAAAACACATCCTCTTCATGTTCTCCAGCTGCTGGACGAGCTGAGCAGAGTTCGGTCGTCTGTGTCCGGAGAGCAGGAGATTGAACGGAGGCTGCAGGAGATGCAGCTTTCCATTGAGGCTCAGAGGAAGCAGAAGATGGAACAGAGGCTGCAGGAGATGCAGCTTTCCATTGAGGCTCAGAGGAAGCAGAAGATGGAACAGAGGCAGGAGATGCAGCTTTCAATTGAGGCTCAGAGGAAGCAGAAGATGGAACAGAGGCAGGAGATGCAGCTTTCCATTGAGGCTCAGAGGAAGCAGAAGATGGAAAAGAGGCAGGAGATGCAGCATTCCATTGAGACTCTGAGGAAGCAGAAGATGGAACAGAGGCAGGAGATGCAGCTTTCCATTGAGGCTCAGAGGAAGCAGAAGATGGAAAAGAGGCAGGAGATGCAGCTTTCCATTGAGACTCTGAGGAAGCAGAAGATGGAACAGAGGCAGGAGATGCAGCTTTCCATTGAGACTCTGAGGAAGCAGGAGATGGAACAGAGGCAGGAGATGCAGCTTTCCATTGAGACTCTGAGGAAGCAGGAGATGGAACAGAGGAAGCAGGTTAATAACACACACTCTCACTCTCAGTCATCGCTGCCCTGTGCAATTTTTTTGATCTGCCCAATTATTAAATCCAGCTCTAATAACAATACATAAAGACATAAAGAATGAATTCTGCTGAGATGTAAACGGCCAAGTCTCTTGCTGTCAGTGCAACTTTTTAGAGAATTTCACCAAACGCTCTCGTTTAATTTCATGAAAATCTCAAAGATTGTTTATCTTTTTCATGCATGATCATGAGGTATAACTTGTGATGATTTGTTTCACTTGCAGATAATAAATATTTTCACGACTACAACCACCAAAGAAGTGGAAGTACCAGGTATGGATCCATCTCACTCATGTCTTCTTCAGAACAGAAACTGCTCATATGATCCTAATGCATTCATCTCATTGTGTTTTCCAGTGGTGGTCAGCGCACCAGCACCAGAGCCAGAACCAACGAGGGTTGGTCTTGGTGAGTACATCCTACTCCAAATGAGAACATTAAAACATGGTCACTCCCAGACAGGCTGAGCATGTGCTTCCCTGCATGATGGATTTAATGCAGTTTAACAGCTGTACTGCTAACATATCCATGACCCCTCTTTGTTAACGCCTGTTTTATCTGACTCCCTCCCCCCCACTGACCTCACGTGCCCGGCCAATTAGAGGAGCCAGTCTTTGCTGTTAACTTGGAGCCTATACAGGAGCTGTCAGAAGAGGAGAAAGGTAAAACAGAAATTGCGTACTCATTTTATTTTATTTTGTTTTAGAATTTACCGTATGACGCCCAACATGTGTGATTGTCAACACAAGACTGACCGAGTGAGGTTTCTTTTACAGTCTCGAGCAGCGTCTCTGAGCCGGAACAGAGTCCGAGCGTGACGGTCAACGTTCGGAAGAGGAAGCCCAGCACCAAGAAGGAGAAGCGACGAAAGCTCGAGCGGGCCGCCTCAAAGAGACTGGAGGACCTGGGAGTCAAGCCCGTATGTTCTCACTATTAACGCCTCCTCTCTCCACAAAGTTTTGTTTTCGTGTCCGCGCTTCTGTTTCATTTACGGACTACACCCTATGAGTGAGGATGAAGTCAGAATATAGGAGAACAAAATAGTTATTTAATGAGAAAGAGTAGCCTCTTTTCCTCACTTCCGGTTGACTTGCATACGGACACAGGCCCGCGTGTAAATGATCTATGAAAAGACATATAAGCTATGAAGAAACTCTTTCTCTAGACCTTCTTCCTTCTGCTTCTTCTCAGAATCAAAGTGGTGTGAAGAACAGGGAGTTCTCTTCCAGGATGGCCAAAGTGCATTCAGAGGAGGACAAAGCTGCAAAAGGGATGCCTGGATACTGGCGCTGTCGGGGGGAGCTCGACCGCAGCTTGGACGAGAAGAAGAGCGCGAGAATGAAGAGAGAAGCTCCTCCAGAGACTCGGGCTCGATCCAGACACGCGGTTCAAGGTATTTCCTCATACTGCGTCATCAGAAATCCTCTTTTAATTCTTATTCTGCTAACAGACCAATTTAAACCTCACCACACTGGACTTTCTATCTCCACTCATGGCCTTATATGACTGATTTGAAATTAAGTATTAGTTTCATTTAGATAAAGTGTAATTGGTTTTGACTGTGTATATCCAACACTCTCAGTCTAATCTGTAAAAGCTTGTTGCCTGTCAGTGACTCTGGTGTCTGTATCTGCAGGCAGACAGTCCCAGACTCCCCAGCCAGCGCTGAGGGCCAAGAGCACCACCCCACCCAAGACATCTACGTCAGACAGCAGTGCTGCTCCGAGGACCTGCAAACTCATGTAAAAATACAAAACACACTGTGTTATTTTGAGATTTTCTAGTCTCCTCGACCACCATCACTCATACATCCCACTCTCATGGCAATTTGGGCTTCAGTGTCCTGCCTGAGGAGGAATGTAACCACTGGATAAATCAATTCTAGTAGGTTTGAGGAACACTTACAAACAAACTACTTCTCCCATCATGCATTTCACCTTTCCTGCAAGTATTTCAGTGTATCACAATGTACGTACACAATCAGTCACATGTCTTGAAAATTATAACACCAAAAGTGTTTAAAATGGGATGATGATGGTTTTAAAACACAACCTTTCTGTTGAAATGCAGGAAAACGGGGATCAGCATTGCAAAGTGGATAAGAGGAACTTCAAAAAAGGTTTGTGCTTAGTTTCCTGAAGTACAAACTCACACCCTACGAGAAAAGATATGATTCTCTTCATCCATCAAACTTCATCTGATCGATGTTAGTCACAGAAGTTGTGTGTTTATATTCAATAACGAGTTATTTTAAAAGTCTCAATTGTCATTTTTTTAATGAAGCGTTTTTAATCAGGTTAGGTCTTAAATATGATGCATTCACCTCGTGTGTCAATATGATGCCCGCTGTTTGTTTTTAGATAAAAAAATCCCTGTCCTTGCCAAAGAAGTGGTGCAGATGTTTGCAGAAAGAACAGAAGAGTGAGTCCGGGACTGGAAGCTCCTCGAAGAGCAGTGTGTCCTCCCTCGGTGACTTCAGCGACTCAGAGGAAACTATCAATAAAAGCAATAATCCCAGTCCAATCTCCAGCCGCTCAAGTATGGACTGAGTCCAGCTGAGCAGGTGACGCTCCGCCCAGCAGCTATGCAAAGACCTCAGTCGCCTCCTCTGACGTCTACAGCTGATGCCAGAATAACCACATTTTATACTTCTGCTAATAGAGACATGAATACTTAAGATGTTTCTACAATCATACTGTAAATAAAACCGTTTCAAAGACTTTTCTTGTTTTAAGTCCCACTTCATATCTTGTGCCTAGTGTTTGTTCGCCTCACCCCTTTAAATCTATCCTGACTCCTCCCACACTCCGTGAGGTAGTGGATGTGCTTTGTGTAAAAACATGTGTACTTCAGATTGTATATTGTTCCTGCTTGTGTGAAATCAAGCAATGAGATGTGGTTTTGTATTGAAAATATTTATACCAGCAATAAAAGACCCCCCAGGTTCTTGACTTCACTTTCTTTTTGTCTTTCTTCTTCACCTTGTTGTTTTCCACAAGCTTCAGACTCGTCAGGGTTCAACACAGACAGTGTTTCTTTTTTATTCCAACTGGTGCATGTGAGGACGTCCCTGTGAGAAGAGCCTCTGCACTTCCTGCAGAGTCACTGAGAGAATGGAAACATAGGAGGGACCCGTTTTAAAGGAAACCTCTATTTATACGCTGACAGACTCCTCCCCCTTGTCTATCCACTGTGATCCTTGAATTCTATAACTGAATAAAAATAAACGTATTTATATATATTATCATTCATGATACCGTGTATCTATAAATATATTATATTTTATTGGACTTAAGTGATATATTAATTTATTTATATTCTATTTAAAATAAAATTGTGACTTGTGACTTTAAACGAATTTCGTATCGATAAACTGATTGTTTTAACTCAAATATCAAATTACATGCTATGTATTTGAGTTGTCTACATCCATGTATTATTTTTGTGATCCATCATGTTGTTATTACTACTTTGTAACATCCACGAATTGTCTTTTTTTCAATAGTCTTTGTGATTTGTGAGTTTCTTTCTTGTTCTTGTGAGTAAATCAATATATATGTGTCTATTTATTCTTTTTGATTAGTATACTTTGGAGAATATGTTGTACAGAATATCTGGACTTAGATTAACACTGTTTTTCTGAAGTTAGAAGGGTTTAGGTTTAGGCAAAGGTCCATAGTGGTTAGGGTTAGGGCCAGGATCCATGGTTAGGTTTTAAGCAGAGAGGACGTGGGTTAGGTTTAGGCAATAGTAGAGGAGACTTGGGTTTAGGCATGGGTTAAAAGGGTTAGGGCAATAGGCCACTGCAAGTCTTATTTAGTCTAGTTTGGAGGTTAGGCTTAGGCAAGAGTCCATTGTGTTTAGGGTTAGGGAAAGATTCTAAGTTTAGGTTTAGGAAGAGAGAGTGTGTGAGTCAAGTTTAGGCAATAATAGAGTAGCTTTAGGTTTAGGCTCGGGTAGAAGATGGTTAGGATTAGGGCCCTAGTCCAAGTCCAGGATTCTAAACCCACTGTACACTCTATGAATTGGCTCTCTTGGGTGCTGAATATTACCTTCATTCTAATTAAATGCCCCATGCTGTTTAGAAGTCATGAAATATTCACAAAATTGCTGAATTTATTTGAACATGTAGGCCAATTGGTTCTTCCATCTTCTCTCAATTTTTCTTTCGTTCTATATCGGTCCAGGACAGGTGATTGTGTTCCATGAAAGATGAAGTGTTTGACTAGAGGAGTATTTGTGATTTGTTGTGTCTCACTTTATACCTGTGTTGTACCATTCTTGTGGCTATGGATTTTTTGTTTCTCCTACAAACTGTTTTCCACATTTTTCACAGAATATTATGTACACGCAATTGGACGTCTGTGGTGTGAAATGCTGTGAAATTATTAAATTGATCTTGGTGTGTGTGTCTCTTACGAATTTAAGTTTACAAAACACTTTTAATAACATATTGTTTTTCTTGTGATGCATTAGTGTGAGTCATGCCTTAACTAGCAGGACTTTGAAGTTCGTATTCCTCCTTTGAACCAAAATTACTTGGAATCTGTCCAGTAATCCATGATCTTGTGTCATTGTTTGAAAATTGTTCTTAAGTTTGTTGTTCATTACTCCACTCCTAGTAGAGAATGTTGACATAAGAGGAATCATTTCTTTATCTGTTTGTGTTTTTTGTTCTTTATAGTTTTTTTAAACAGTGTCTTAAAAATTATCTTGAAAATCCCCTATTTCGTAGAGAATTAAACCGTTTTTTGACTGCCGCTGTGAAATTGAATTGCATGTACATATTCTGCGTAAACTCACCAGCTGTGACTTTATTAGTCCCATGTAGGTGTGTCTGGGATGAAAGCTCGTTTTTAAGAGCAGTGCATGTGTATCAGTGTCCTTAAAATAAACCTTGATGTCCAATTTATGCGATGTGTGAATGTCGGTACCTTGAATACCGTGGTGTCCAGAAAGTCCACAGACTGGTCATTTAAAGAGTACTTAAGAGTGATGTGTTCATTATATTAACAAATTCATCAAACTCCTCCTTGGAGTGCGTCCAAATCCCCCACATGTCATCTAAATATTTATTATAATGGAGTGGCTATTGGGGCATTTTGCAAGGTCTCCAATCTGCTGTGAAAATCTTGGCTCAGGCGGGTACGAATTTTTTACCCATCGCCGTCCCTTTGATTTGTACATAACATTGTCCATTAAACTCAATGTGAGATGATTTCCAATAATTGTAATAGTGCCGGATCCAGCCTTTTCATGTTAGGATATTTCTTAATTTTGTTTTTCACAGCCAATAGTCCGGCTTTGGTATCAATATTGGTATATAAGCTGTCTATATCCATTGTGAAGAATAATGAATTTGGAGGGATTTGTTGGTTTTTAACAATGTCTGATAAGTGATATGTATCTTTAATATGTGATGGGTGTTTTATGGATAATGGATTGAGACAATAATCGATAAATTCTACTGTTTGGTACGTTTCACTTCCACAGTCAGATACAATTGGACTTCAAGTGGTACAGTCCACTTTCTGCATCCTTACGAATTTTTGGGAGCATGTAAAATCTCCTAGCCCTCGTTTGGCTCTCCCCTTTTAAATATTGTTTTTGTTTATTTATATATTCATTATTGTGTAAATCATTTAAAAAGATGTGAGGGACAGGTATGGTAGTTCTGGAGATGAAGATCAGTTGTCAAGTAGATGTTTAAGCTTCACTTTTATTGTCGTCTTCATATCTTCAAGCTCCTTTTACAACTCTTCCTCTCTGGCTCTTGCTGTGTTAACAGACATCATCATGTTGACACAGTCACTTCTGGCCTGATACAGATGTGAGGCAGTAGAGTCCATGTGCTTCTTCAGAGTAGTGTTTTCAGCAGTCAGCCGACTCTTCAGAGCGCGTTTACTGCAGCTAGAGCAGCGCTTTCTGCAGCCTGTTTTTCAGAGCAGCTTTCTCTGCCACATGCTCCTTTACAACTGCGTTCTTAGCAGTCAGCTTCTTTCGTGAGCGACCTGCAGTCCAAGCTGCTCCTCTGTAGCCATAAGGTAAGCTGCTTGGAGCGCTAACAGCTCAGCTAACAGAGGAGGCTCAATAACTGATGTACACTGACCTGTTTCCTCAGTAATGGTAGTTGCCTTATACAATGTAATCAATAATGTTTTCTCTTTCTTTCTTTCTTTCTTTCTTTTAGTGTAACATTTGTAAGAAAGGCTTCTTTACGCCACAATTCCTTCAGAGTCACGTGCAACGCCGTCATCCTGAGGACCATGAGATGAGAAGTCCACCTGACACAAAGACAGAGAGAGAGAGAGGAACATAAGTAAAGTCAGATACACGTAACGTTGCGTCTTCTACCTCAACATGAGGAGGTAGAAGACGGAGCTCTTGTTTTTCTTCTTCTAAAAGACTGACTGTTGTAGCTATTATGGTGTTTGTTTTGGATTGATTTGAGCACCATCATGTAAACAACAATCCCTTGTGGGCAGATGAGGGAAATTCCCTTGGTGCCACCACCTGTTGTTGCTACGTTTTCCACTGCATGTAGCGTAATGATGTGATCTTGAGTGTAATGAGGTAAAAGACGTCTTCGCTTTCTGGTGCAACAATAATGAAAGTTTTAGCTGTTAAAGTTCTTATTTAAGATGGATTTAAACAGGATCAAGCCATCAACGATCTCTCGTGGCCACTGAGGGGCGACCCGCGGGACGCCAGTTTGAAAAAGGGTTCAGAACAGAGTCTTGTCTTTTACCTGTAGATGAGCTTTTAATTAATGCAAGTGATATGACTCTTATTCTTTCCTCCAGAGCTGCAGTCGGATCGTGACATGAAATCCAAGATCGATATTCTCAAGACGGAGATCAGCGGATTGAAGGAGATGAACGTTCAGCTGCAGCAGAACCTGCAGCTCAAAACAGCTCAGGTAAGAAAAGCAGAACATCAGAGAACCTTGTACGAACAGACTTGTTGTTACGTGGTAGTAACGAGTGATTAAGGAAAACTTGATGCATTTATTGCCTTTCTCTGATTTAAATTTTTCAAGCACAATTCATGTGAACGCTGTCTGCTGTTATTCAAATTAAGTTAATTATTTAGCATGTTAGTTGAAGCTGCTTGACGACTCCTGGCAGAAAATGTACAGAGATAGTTACCAACTGATTTGAAGTGAGGTTGATCAGATTTTGAAAACTGATTTGGGGAAATAGTTCTCTCTGTAATCTTGTTGAAGCTCCCACTCTTATAACAGGCACTTGTGATTACACAGTTTTTTTGTGTAATTCCAGGAGAAGCGACTTGAGAGCGAGCGAGAACAACTCAAGGCTGAGGAGAAGGTTCGCTTTGAGCGAATCCAAGCCGACTCTGCTCAGTCACAGGCACAGCTCCTCCTAAAGCTGGAGCAGCAGCTGAAGAAGCAGCTCAGTGGCGCAGGGAGCTGATATTTTACAACCTAGAAATGAGTGAAGTGATGTGATAACACAAAATGCTTAAAATATTTGTGAGTTTCTGTCAGAGTTGGCGCATGTGAAATATTAAACAAGCAGTCTAAGAACAGCCCTGTTGTAAAACACATCCTCTTCATGTTCTCCAGCTGCTGGACGAGCTGAGCAGAGTTCGGTCGTCTGTGTCCGGAGAGCAGGAGATTGAACGGAGGCTGCAGGAGATGCAGCTTTCCATTGAGGCTCAGAGGAAGCAGAAGATGGAACAGAGGCTGCAGGAGATGCAGCTTTCCATTGAGGCTCAGAGGAAGCAGAAGATGGAACAGAGGCAGGAGATGCAGCTTTCAATTGAGGCTCAGAGGAAGCAGAAGATGGAACAGAGGCAGGAGATGCAGCTTTCCATTGAGGCTCAGAGGAAGCAGAAGATGGAAAAGAGGCAGGAGATGCAGCATTCCATTGAGACTCTGAGGAAGCAGAAGATGGAACAGAGGCAGGAGATGCAGCTTTCCATTGAGGCTCAGAGGAAGCAGAAGATGGAAAAGAGGCAGGAGATGCAGCTTTCCATTGAGACTCTGAGGAAGCAGAAGATGGAACAGAGGCAGGAGATGCAGCTTTCCATTGAGACTCTGAGGAAGCAGGAGATGGAACAGAGGCAGGAGATGCAGCTTTCCATTGAGACTCTGAGGAAGCAGGAGATGGAACAGAGGAAGCAGGTTAATAACACACACTCTCACTCTCAGTCATCGCTGCCCTGTGCAATTTTTTTGATCTGCCCAATTATTAAATCCAGCTCTAATAACAATACATAAAGACATAAAGAATGAATTCTGCTGAGATGTAAACGGCCAAGTCTCTTGCTGTCAGTGCAACTTTTTAGAGAATTTCACCAAACGCTCTCGTTTAATTTCATGAAAATCTCAAAGATTGTTTATCTTTTTCATGCATGATCATGAGGTATAACTTGTGATGATTTGTTTCACTTGCAGATAATAAATATTTTCACGACTACAACCACCAAAGAAGTGGAAGTACCAGGTATGGATCCATCTCACTCATGTCTTCTTCAGAACAGAAACTGCTCATATGATCCTAATGCATTCATCTCATTGTGTTTTCCAGTGGTGGTCAGCGCACCAGCACCAGAGCCAGAACCAACGAGGGTTGGTCTTGGTGAGTACATCCTACTCCAAATGAGAACATTAAAACATGGTCACTCCCAGACAGGCTGAGCATGTGCTTCCCTGCATGATGGATTTAATGCAGTTTAACAGCTGTACTGCTAACATATCCATGACCCCTCTTTGTTAACGCCTGTTTTATCTGACTCCCTCCCCCCCACTGACCTCACGTGCCCGGCCAATTAGAGGAGCCAGTCTTTGCTGTTAACTTGGAGCCTATACAGGAGCTGTCAGAAGAGGAGAAAGGTAAAACAGAAATTGCGTACTCATTTTATTTTATTTTGTTTTAGAATTTACCGTATGACGCCCAACATGTGTGATTGTCAACACAAGACTGACCGAGTGAGGTTTCTTTTACAGTCTCGAGCAGCGTCTCTGAGCCGGAACAGAGTCCGAGCGTGACGGTCAACGTTCGGAAGAGGAAGCCCAGCACCAAGAAGGAGAAGCGACGAAAGCTCGAGCGGGCCGCCTCAAAGAGACTGGAGGACCTGGGAGTCAAGCCCGTATGTTCTCACTATTAACGCCTCCTCTCTCCACAAAGTTTTGTTTTCGTGTCCGCGCTTCTGTTTCATTTACGGACTACACCCTATGAGTGAGGATGAAGTCAGAATATAGGAGAACAAAATAGTTATTTAATGAGAAAGAGTAGCCTCTTTTCCTCACTTCCGGTTGACTTGTGTTGAGATATCTATGTTTCTCTGTATTTTGTGATTATATTTTACCTATATCCTGTGAACAAATATTAGCTGTTTAATCCATATAATCTATAATGCTACAACTGTTTCTTATATTTGGAATGTATCTTTTTGACTCAGACGCAGGGTCAGGCCCAGAGCAGGACCACTGAAAGAGCAGGTATCAATCTGAATGCCAATCTGACCCAAAATACAATTCGGAGAAAAGTGTGTGATGGAAATTCATTGTATCAGCCAGAACTAATACAATGAGGTGCTTCATGAAACGTGGTGAGAAAAAGATATGAAATCCTCCTGAAATGTTTAATCTGCTGGGTCTCTCCACTGTAGCAAGCTCCCTGTTTGCCAAGGCCACAGTAGTGGGACACCTGGTCAGTTGAAAGTGATGTGCTTGCAAAAAACTGCACTTTGAGGATGTACATCTGGCCAATGGCTGAATTCCCTCAGGGAAAAAGAACCGCCTCTGTGCCCACCCTGTGTCTGATTATATATACTGTGGACTTAGGATTGAACTGGGCTTCTTCTCGACATGATCCAGTGAACCTGGTGACGTGTCCGGCAGAACCCCAGAGACTCTCTGTAAGAATTTCATTATTTTACAATAAATGTTCAATTTCCAGAACTTCATGTATAAGTGTCTAATTATTCCTTCTCAAATCCTGGATCAACAAACACGTTTGTCAAATCGCCGGAGGCGAGTTCAAGTTTAGTGCCTGGCGACGACACTTGCATACGGACACAGGCCCGCGTGTAAATGATCTATGAAAAGACATATAAGCTATGAAGAAACTCTTTCTCTAGACCTTCTTCCTTCTGCTTCTTCTCAGAATCAAAGTGGTGTGAATGAAGAGTAACCAATACCCAAACACAACCATGATTCTGCGATTAATGTGACAAGTGTGTTAAGCCAGCGGAGTTGTACGGCTGATGCGGCTGGTTAGAGCAGCGGCCCTAAACCTTTTTTGCACTACAGACCGGCCTTTAAGGTGTGGATACAGAGTCTCACTACGTAGACCCTCAGGTACGGCCTTTGGTGACATTGTTAGATTTTTTATTTTTTTTGACGAATTATTAATGCGCTGCCTCAAATTAATTATTGTGTGGTAAGTTACCAGCAAGACGGAGACGAAAGGATACCAAAGCTCCATCACACAAACTCTGCGCTTTGGAGAGTTTTTTGTTATTTAAAAATGTATTCGTTAATTAAAAAAATTCCACCGATGTCACTAGAGGCTCCGTATGTCGCAGTAATTTAGTTTGGTTGTTGGAAGCTGGGGGGAAAGCTAGCTGCCTCCGTGTAGCTTCAAGCCGTGGAATTAGCAATGCAGTTCGGAAACAACACCGGGGAACCGCTGCGCTAAGAAACGATAACATACGCATTTTGACCCGCTTGGTGTCACTTTATTTAGTTATGTTAGTTGCCATCGTTCACTGTGTGCAGGGTTCCCGCTGGGTCTTAAAAAGTCTTAAATTTGATTAAGCTAGGTCTTAAAAATGAATTGGATTAGGAAGCAACTTCTCGATAACTTGCTCTCCAGTAAATGTGCTTTGAGGAAATGTCCGCGCTGCAGAGTAAGCAGTACGGTAATCAGTTCCCCCCCCCAACAATTCGCGCTCCCGCCACAGGATGGCAGCGCGCTCTCCGCGCTGCAGATAGGCAGCCTTTATACACAGTGTCTAGCAATTGAAAACACGCAGGGCAATCAAGCTAAAAGAGACCGAAATTCTACTAGTGTGTCGACGTCTTTGTAACTTAATGGGGAAGTGCAGGTTCAACAAAACTTGGTTGAATAAAAGTATGTTTAGAGCATGGTTAAAACCAGTGGAGGGGAATGTTTTTGAAGGCCACTGCACCTTTAGCAAGAAAACAGTAAAACTAGGAACATCGGGGGTAAAGGCTTTAGAATCAAATGCCTAGTCAGAGAAACACAAGAGAAGTGAAAAGCCAACAACAAATTTCTGCCATCTCGCCGGTGTTCGAGCGGCTGAGGGCAAGGCTGGCAGCAGGATGGCCGAGGTTTACTCCGAGTTAAATATTCTCAGTAGGGGCTGCAAGGAGATGTTGGCTGAGCTTGAGACAATTGAAAAGGAGATTGTGGCCTAGGCAGCAGGTTTATGTAGTGTTGGGTTGGGTTGTTAAATTTTCTTCTCTGGCAATTTTTTTGGAAAACCCTACTTCTCTATGCTGAAAGAATCGTTTATTGAACTCATACTTGGTAACTGTTTGACAAACAAAAGCATCCTTATTGACTAGAAGGCTGTTATTTCTGATTCTATTTGTTACTATTTCGGACCTGTTTGGATTTCCAACTGCTGTAAGCTCAGAGATAGTCTTTGCCTCAGTGCAGGGCCAGCTAGCTGTCGCCTGTAGTCCTTCTCAACCAGGTCTATAGACACGCACACACAGTTCTGTGTACTGTTATGTTCAGTCATTGTTATGTTGAACAGTCGTAGGGAGCTCTCTTGTGCAGAGAAATTGTTCCTGCAAGTCCCCGTCCCACACGTTTCACGTATACAAGGTGAATTAATTGCAGAATAAACTGGACCTTTTCTTTTTTTTGAACTTTTATTAGTACAAGTACCTTGACAGTGAGTCTCACACAGCATGTCATACAATATTACAAGTGAAGACAAAATAAAAAGAGAACACAAATGGCAAAAGAGTTATCCCAATAGGTTCACATAGTTTCACATCCCATCCAGCTTATCTAGTAAAGTGTCAACAGAATATTCATTTTAACAGATACATTATCACAGGTGTCCATTTTGCAAAGTAGATGTCCATCCGGAGTCTTAGGCTTGCAGTTAAACTTTCCATGCAATTCACAGCGTGGAGCCTCTGGGCCCACTGGTCCACGCTAGGTGGGTGGGGCTTGAGCCAGTTTACTGTGATAATTTTGTGGGCAATTAGCATCATAACTCTGATCATATACAATTCATTTTTCCTTAGCCCCCTTGAAGGTGTAGTTCCCAAAATCAGCTGTTGTGGGTCAATCGAGATGTCAAGTACCTCCCCCTTCACCCCCTCCCAGAACTTCTGTAATTTAGGGCAATCCCAGAAAATGTGGGAAAAGTCTCCAATTATAAACTGGACCTGTTCAATCATCTCTTGAAAAGAAATCAGACCAAACTGCTTTTCACGTCTTTTAAAACTATTTATTATTTTCCAACAATTGAAATGCACAACTGTGCCAAATTAATGGCCACATTTGCCAGCAGCAAAATCCGCCCCAGCCAAATACAGCCTGGCTGTTCTCCACCCGGTCCTGTATTGGAACAAATAATTCAAGTTGTTATAACTCATGATCATGTAGAAAAAATAGATTAACATGTTTTAATGTTCTCATTTTCAAGCTGCCCCCGATAACGCCAGTATCCAGGCATCCCCTTTGCAGCTTTGTCCTCCTCTGAATGCCCTTTGGCCATCCTGGAAGCGAACTCCCTGTTCTTCACACCACTTTGATTCTGGGAAGAAGGTCTAGAGAAAGAGTTTCTTCATAGCTTACATGTCTTTTCATAGATCATTTACACGCGGGCCTATGTCCGTCTGTCTCATTAAATAACTATTTTGTTCTCCTATATTGTGACTTTATCCTCTTACTCATAGGGTGTAGTCCCTATAGGAAACAGAATCACGGACACGAAAACAAAACTGTGTGGAGAGAGGAGGCGTTAATAGTGAGAACATACGGGCTTGACCCCCAGGTCCTCCAGTCTCTTTGAGACGGCCCGCTTGAGCTCTCGTCGTTTCTCCTTCTTGGTGCTGGGCTTCCTCTTCCGAACATTGACCGTTTTACCTTTCTCCTCTTCTGACAGCTCCAGTATAGGCTCCACGTTAAGAGCAAAGACTGGCTCCTCTAATTGGCTGGGCACGTGAGGTCAGTCGGGGGGGGAGAGAGTCATATAAAACAGGCGATAACAGAGAGGGGTCAGGGATATGTTAGCAGTACAGCTGATAAAATGCATTAAATCCATCATGCAGGGAAGCACATGCTCAGCCTGTCTGGGAGTGACCATGTTTTAATGTTCTCATTTTAGTTTTAGGATTTACTCCCCAAGAACAACCCTCGTTGGTTCTGGCTCTGGTGCTGGTGCGCTGACCACCACTGGAAAACACAATGAGATGAATGCATTAGGATCATATGAGCAGTTTCTGTTCTGAAGAAGACATGAGTGAGATGGATCCATACCTGGTACTTCCACTTCTTTGGTGGTTGTAGTCGTGAAAATATTTATTATCTGCAAGTGAAACAAATCATCACAAGTTATACCTCATGATCATGCATGAAAAAGATAAACAATCTTTGAGATTTTCATGAAATTAAACGAGAGCGTTTGGTGAAATTCTCTAAAAAGTTGCACTGACAGCAAGAGACTTGGCCGTTTACATCTCAGCAGAATTCATTCTTTATGTCTTTATGTATTGTTATTAGAGCTGGATTTAATAATTGGGCGGGTCAGTCATCGCTGCATGGGGCAGCGATGACTGAGAGTGAGAGTGTTTGTTATTAACCTGCTTCCTCAGAGCCTCAATGGAAAGCAGCATCTCCTGCAGCCTCTGTTCCATCTCCTGCTTCCTCAGAGCCTCAATGGAAAGCAGCATCTCCTGCAGCCTCTGTTCCATCTCCTGCTTCCTCTGAGCCTCAATGGAAAGCTGCATCTCCTGCAGCCTCCGTTCAATCTCCTGCTCTCCGGACACAGACGACCGAACTCTGCTCAGCTCGTCCAGCAGCTGGAGAACATGAAGAGGATGTGTTTTACAACAGGGCTGTTCTTAGACTGCTTGTTTAATATTTCACATGCACCAACTCTGACAGAAACTCACCTTATTCATTTCAGACTCGTGGTGGTCCTTAGTCTGTTGCAGCTTGGATTCCCGAAATTCATCCTGGAGAGAAATATTTTAAGCATTTTGTGTTATCACATCACTTCACTCATTTCTAGGTTGTAAAATATCAGCTCCCTGCGCCACTGACCTGCTTCTTCAGCTGCTGCTCCAGCTTTAGGAGGAGCTGTGCCTGTGACTGAGCAGAGTCGGCTTGGATTCGCTCAAAGCGAACCTTCTCCTCAGCCTTGAGTTGTTCTCGCTCGCTCTCAAGTCGCTTCTCCTGGAATTACACAAAAAAACAGTGTAATCACAAGTGCCTGTTATAAGAGTGGGAGCTTCAACAAGATTACAGAGAGAACTATTTCCCCAAATCAGTTTTCAAAATCTGATCAACCTCACTTCAAATCAGTTGGTAACTATCTCTGTACATTTTCTGCCAGGAGTCGTCAAGCAGCTTCAACTAACATGCTAAATAATTAACTTAATTTGAATAACAGCAGACAGCGTTCACATGAATTGTGCTTGAAAAATTTTAATCACAGAAAGGCAATAAATGCATGAAGTTTTCCTTAATCACTCGTTACTACCACGTAACAACAAATCTGTTCGTACAAGGTTCTCTGATGTTCTGCTTTTCTTACCTGAGCCATTTTGAGCTGCAGGTTCTGCTGCAGCTGAACGTTCTGCTCCTTCAATCCGCTGATCTCCGTCTTGAGAATATCGATCTTGGATTTCATGTCACGATCCGACTGCAGCTCTGGAGGAAAGAATAAGAGTCATATCACTTGCAATAATTAAAAGCTCATCTACAGGTAAAAGACAAGACTCTGTTCTGAACCCTTTTTCAAACTGGCGTCCCGTGGGTCGCCCCTCAGTGGCCACAAGAGATTGTTGATGGCTTGATCCTGTTTAAATCCATCTTAAATAAGAACTTTAACAGCTAAAACTTTCATTATTGTTGCACCAGAAAGCGAAGACGTCTTTTACCTCATTACACTCATGATCACATCATTACGCTACATGCAGTGGAAAACGTAGCAACAACAGGTGGTGGCACCGAGGGAATTTCCCTCATCTGCCCAAAAGGGATTGTTGTTTACATGATGGTGCTCAAATCAATCCAAAACAAACACCATAATAGCTACAACAGTCAGTCTTTTAGAAGCAGAAAAACAAGGGCTCCGTCTTCTACCTCAACATGAGGAGGTAGAAGACGGAACGTTACATGTATCTGACTTTACTTATGTCCATCTCTCTCTCTCTCTTTATGTCGGGTCGACTTACGGCTCTCATGGTCCTCAGGATGACGGCGTTGCATGTGACTCTGGAGGAATTGTGGCGTAAGGAAGCCCTTCTTACAAATTGTACACTAAAAGAAAGAAAGAAAGAAAGACAGAGAAAACGTTATTGATTACATTGTATAAGGCAACTCCCATTACTGAGGAAACAGGTCAGTGTAGATCAGTTATTGAGCCTCCTCTGTTAGCTGAGCTGGTAGCGCTCCAAGCAGCTTACCTTATGGCTACAGAGGAGCAGCTTGGACTGCAGGTCGCTCACGACCTTCCCCTTCAGCATAAGTTCTTCGTTCAGAGCCTTCACCTTCTCCTCCTGCTGGCTCTGCTGCTCCAGCAGCTGCTTCTGCTCCATGCGCGCCGCCTCCAGCCTCTCCTCCGCTGCATGCTGGTTGAGGCTGAGGACTTCCTGGCAGTGGAGCAGCCACTCCATGGAGAGCTGCCCCAGCTGCAGGAGCTTGAGCAGACCCGGGTCCACAGGGCTCCGGCACTCCTGGCACCGCTCCCCATCCAGGCTGCAGAACATCACTTCGTTGATGTGATCCTGGAGAGTGTCTATGTCCAGCTGGCTTTTCACAAGGTTTATGTCCACCTTGTTAATCTGCCGCCAGTCCACCTTCTCCCCGCGATGGCGGAATTTGAAGGGGGGGACAGTGGAGGTGCCACTGGAGGGAGTCATCCCCGCTGATGAGTTGGTCCCTTGTGTCATTGTGTAGTGGTAGTACATTTCGTGTCACTTGTGTAGGGGTAGTAGAGCCGTTGTGAAATGGCTGCAACAAACGGAGTGACGATAACATGTCATCTATTTAACTAGATAACATGTCATCTATTTAATCAAAGGAGCCTCTGATGATATAGAATATTATTAAAGGCATATACTGGCAGGAAATGAATACGGGTCCCATGTTGTGCTTTAGAAGGGAAGTGATACAAAGATGAAGGTAACAAAGGAAACTGTTAAAGTATCATTATAGAGAACGCTCTTCTCATTGTTTTACGGTAGCAGTATTGTCCGTTTTATTAGCGGTATTACGGTTTCTGTGTATGACGTATGTTGTCAGTTCCCTTGTTACCTGTGCATGAGACGGATGAATAGAGCCGGTGCACATGAGAATAAAATACTTAAACAGACGCTACGCTCGTACTTTTTACGCCAAGTTACACTGCGCGAGTCAAGATAACTTAACAGAAACATTTAAATAAGATTTGTGATGTTCAGAAACAAGGGAATTGCTGAATACTGAATGAGGAAATTCATTCACTGCAAAGATATCAACATCATAATCTTCTCCTGAAGATGTGTAGCTGGTGAATTAGATATTTTTTATTTTGAAGTGCCTAGAATAGAATAGTTTAGAGCATTATAGGATATAACAAGATAGAATAGGATAGGTTAGAGGATTATAGAATAGAATAAGATAGAATCGGATAGAAAAGAGTATTATAGAATAGCACACGGTAGAATAGGATAGTTTTGAGCATTATAGAATAGAACAAGATAGAATAGAGTATTATAGAATAGAACAAGATAGAATAGGATATTCTAAAATGCTCTTAACTATCTTATTCTATCTTGTTATATTCTATTCTATTCTATTCTATGTAGTAGATGCTGTAATCTATCCAAGATAGATTAGGATTTAACAGAATAGAATTGAGTATTATAGAAAAGAGTATAAAAGAATCAAATAAGTTGAACTGTTAGATGAGTATTATAAAATAGAGTAGAATAGAATAGAATCGAACAAAATAGAATAGAATGGAATAGAATAAAAAAACAGAAAATAATAGGATAGCATCTATTCTATCCTATTCCATTCATGTCTATTCTGTCACATTGGACCATCTCCAATGCATCTCTGTCTGTCCAGGGTGATCAACATTCAGCCAATACCTGACCCAGAAACCAGTCCACCACGGCTCTGTCATCAGTGTCAGAGGTCACATCTAAGACCAAAGTGTCGTCTGTCTCTGAGCTGTCGTCCAGGTCCGAGCGCTCAGACGTGTCGGCCATCTCCTCAAGATCAGAGCGCACGTTAAGTCTGCAGGGGCGGGGGCGGGGTCAGAGTCCGGCCTCTCGTTGAGGTCCAGCATTCTGACTTTGTCCGAGTCGAGGAGCAGCAGCAGGCGGACGGTCTCGTCTCTGTCCAGCAGCACTAGGAGCGAGACGACGCCGTTCATCAGAAACTCTTTTATCTGAGGAGAAACAAACTGGACAATTCATGAAGCTTTAAATTCAACTGGATGTTTCGTGTGAATAAAAAACAATGAAATCTTGTGTTTTAAAAATAATAAATGTGTTAAATCTTTTATCTGTTTCGCTCAGACGTGTCTCATTATAAAGTTGTTAATCAGTGAAATGAGCAGTGAGGCGGAGGCGTCTCTCTACAATGGAACCTCAGATAGTGAAGGTTCCGTCTCAGATGTGCAAAAGTTGTTTGTTATTCTCTGCTCTGAGGACGCCGGCGAAACGGAAGCAGAGCCGATGAGAAAACGTCATAATGTGGATGTAGCCTGAGTCTCAGGGAACTATCATGGAGGAGGCTGGGTTAGAGACCTATATCACATCCAGCCACCAGTTGGCGATGAAGGCCCTTTGGCTTCACTTGTAGGAGGCGTCCTGTCGTCCATCTTCAAACTGGTTCAAACTGGTCCTCACAGGATGGTTTTCCACGACTCTCCTCCATGCGACTGCTTGTTTATTCATCAACAGAGCGTCGGCTGCTTCTCTTTACAGGAAACTGATCCGTCCACTTTTATCCTTTGAATAACTTCACCAACAAATAACATGTGGCTCAATGCATCTTATCAACTGTTGTCCTCAGACAGGAAACTGGAATGTCGCTGCATCTTTGAAAATAATCAGCAGGAAAAACGATGAAAATAATTATATTCTAATAATAAAATATTTTTAGCCCCTGCTTGATTGTAATTTCTGTATGTTTCACCTTCATCTCACAGAAGAAAATCAGCTTCATGACTTCTCTGCACTCTGGGATCTAAAGAGGAAGGAGCTGAGAGGAGGAGGAGGAGGAGGAGGAAGAGGAGAAGGAGGAGGAGGAGGTTAAATCTGATGGAATGACTTACTCACCTGGGTCAATGGGAACACGAAGGACGCTGAGTTGGCAAAACCTCCTGAAAAGGTAAGAAGAGCTGAACATCCAAAGTGCTGGTGTGACGCCTCCATATCAGCAGGGAGCTCGTCCAGGTCCCTTTGCCTCGCTCACGACTCACAGCTCTCACCACAGGTTGAACTGACTCACAATGACGTACAGGACGGTGGTGATGTACCTGGAGATCGGCTGCTTCGTGTCTAGTCTGTGCGGCTGGATCCTGGTTTGCTCCATGCGGACCTTCTCCGAGTTGGGCAGCATCGTGCTGACCACCTCCAACTACTACTCCAACCTGTGGAAGGACTGCATCTCCAACACCATGGGGGTGTCCGACTGCAAAAACTACCCCTCCATGCTGGGCCTGCCGGGTACGCTCGTCTGAATACTGGTCTCAGTGGGCTGAGCTCTGGTTTAGGGACAAACAAGTCCACAGAGATGTATTTTAGATATATTTAAATAGGAATTACAGTTATATGAAGCTTCAATCACAAGGTCACCGGTCATGTTGCGAATATCAAACTGTAACGTAAGAATCCTGTTATAAGATAAACATTAGTTATAGATAATCCTCCACCTGTCGTCCCTCAGTGTTCCTCCATGCCTGCAGAGCACTGGCGGTCTGCTCCGTCTTCGCCGGCTTCTTCGGAGGCGTCCTCACCCTCGTTGGGATGAAGTGCACTAAGATCGGAGGCTCAGAGATCGCCAACGCCAGAGTGATCTTCGCCGGGGGGATCAAGCACCTGGTGTCAGGTAAGAACCACAGAAGAGTCTGAAGGATCAATGTGTGAAGTGAGTCCAAAGTACAACGTGTGTTCAGGATGCTGAGGGATGATCACCTACTCGTGGACGTGGTTGGCCAACAAAGTCATCAGAGAATACTTGGATCCACATTTCAGAGCTCAGAAGTGAGTACTTTTTGAAGTATTACAACAAATATAACATAATATGAAAGTAGTTCATAAAGAGTGGGATGGGTAAGTTCATGAAAACAAACCCTTAATATTTACCCTGCAGGTTTGAACTGGGAGCTGCCATCTTCATTGGCTGGGGAGGATCTGTGCTCCTGCTTAGTGGAGGCATGGTGCAAAGCTACTTCTCTGGAAAAGAAGGTCTGCCATCAAGGTACAGGGCTATATGTTTATATACAACCTATATAAATACAAATATGCCATTTAGTGTGTGCATATATAATGATATATACACACAAATATATCTATATGTACTTTTATGTGTTATAGTTGGACAACCAGTGATACTGACTATGTTCCCTCTTGTATCTTAACGGCCCCCGAGACCCGGCACGTACGCCACGGCCCGGCCAAGTCCTCCAGACTCTCTCTGGGGCCGCCGCTGTTCTACTAGGGCAGGAAGAGCCGAGAGGCCGGAGCCACGGCGTCGAGTGGGGGCCGCACCTTCAGCAGTCCCTCAGGAAGTCCTGAGCTCACAGAGGGACCTGAAGGTCGTTGACTCAATATAAACAACACAACTTCTGTGACTAACATCGACATGTTAATCATTCTAAACAACTTTTTTACTGTTATCAAATGAAGTTTCATTGATGAAGAGAATCTTATCATTTCTCGTATGGTGTGAGTTTGTAGTTCAGGAAACTAAGCACGAACCTTTCTTGATGTTTTGTGTTTTAAAACCATCATCATTCCATGTGAAACACTTTTGATGTTATCATTTTCAAGACATGTGACTGATTGCAAAGCAAGGCCTATGAGACGTGATTAAGAAAGATCTTGAAGTAAATATAGTATTATTATCATTCTTAATGTTATTATTATTATTATTATTATTATTATTATAGATGTCAGTCATAAAATAGCCGTAACGCATGTGCCATTTGTTGGACAAGACTGCCATCTGGCGGTGATGTCTGAGTTACACACAACAAAGTTACAGTGCAATGCATTGTGGTCCCATGTGCAGATGAACACATTCATGTCTGAGCTGTAAACACACTGAGGGAAAACTGACCTACAGTTTTACGCGGTGTGACGTGCAAGAGGAAGAGGAGGAAACGGAAACAGGAAATAAACACGCGCAGGAGGAAACACGTGACTTAAAAACTCATCCAGGTAAGAAGGTAATCACCGAGGCGGGAAGTACGGTAGAACTGGAAGTAAAGACAACGTAACACAAGAGAAAGGAAATGACTAAATAAAACAGGAAACAAGATCAAATCCAGAAATAATCTCAAAGGGACAAATTATAACTATTATAAATCCGTTTTTGTGCATTTGTCTTAATTATTTTCCATCCAATTCAACTGTATTTAATCTGGACCCTGAATCATAAATGTTTTATATATTTACACTAGAAGAATCTGATTGCTGTCTATATTCTAATCTATTCAGCCTAATGGTCCTGTCAACATACACAGAGGGACCTGGGAGTCTTTTATAATATTTAAGGCCTTCCACAATTTTGTTCATTGTAACACGCCGTTGTCTGTGTGTATATTTTAAAAGAGCTTCTGGTGACTAAAAAGCCAACGAACTTCATATTATTCATATTATAAACCTTCAACAGATCTTCCAAAAAAAATATAAACAGAGTGGAGAAACTGCAAACACGCATGGTTTTGTGCTCACTCAATATGTATACTGTATGTGTATTCAATTCAAAACGACAGGAGTTATCACAAAAAGAATATAAAGATTTTAAAAATCCAATACAAGCCATAACTAATGAGAAATCCTGTTTCCAACAACAGGCCTTAACTTAGTTTCTACTGCTGAACACCAGTGGAGAGCAAACTCTGACGTTTACCTTGTGACGTCACATCTTCCTCACAACAAATCAGCATTAAACAATTAACTGAATCTGGTCTTCGTGGTAACACTGAGAGGTACTGGCACATGTTGACCTGCAGGTGGCGTCATTGCTCTGTGCAGAGACTCAGCAGTTGAATGGAAGCAGAGGATTTCCTGAGAGAATGAAGAATGTGTCGGCAGAGGTTCAACATGGTGGATCGTTTGTTCAAGTCCCCTCAGATATTATAAATTAATATTAACACAATAATGTTATTTTAAATGTAATTGATGGAGGATTCACACTAAAGGATTCTTCTCTCTGTAAAAACTGTTTATGTTTTTCTCCATTATAACCTTTGTAACATCTGGATTTTTACAGGCTGTGCAGATTTTCACTGTTAAGATTATTATTCTTACCATTAGTTCTATATTCGTTATAAAAAATTGGCCTAATTTTAAATTCCCTCACCAATCGAATTGTCTTCTCTACTTCACATGCTTTACTGACTTCTTTGTGTTTTTTACAGGATTGTCATTGCAATTATAGTAATTGTATTTGATTTGTACATTTAACCACTTAATAAATAGGTTAGTTTATCTAATGTGATAATTAAGAGTTAATCTATTGCATATAATGTCAGAAACTGATGTACAAACCAGAAATGGTGCGCCCATCAGAGGGATGTGTTCTGCTGCATAGTGTAGACCTTTATACCCTTACACTAAAAGGTAAATATTATTCACGCCTGTCACTGTGTATCTGTAAATCAGGTTTATGTAACTTGAGGGGAAGAAGGAAAACAGAATTTTTCCCTGTGCCTGTCCAGCCTTAAAAATACATTTTGAAAGAACAATTAAGTCCATTCCGGAGTCAAATCCCACGAGGACCGTTCTTTTATGAAAGGTTTTAGAGCCAAGACAAACACACTTTGTGAAATCTGTAATGTGCTGCCTCACTGCAGCTTCATGTCATACGTGTGTGTGCGCGTGCGTGCATAGGCCTACAAGTTGATTTAGACTTTATTACCAAAAATTATAATATATCAGTACATTTTCTTTAAGTATATTTTGTCTATGGATTGTTTAGCTTCTATCTATCTATCTTTCTATATATCTATCTACCTGTCCATCTATCTATCTATCTATCTATCTGTCTATCTATCTGTCTATCGATCTATCTATATATCTGTCTATCTATCTGTCTATCGATCTATCTTCCAGCAGAAGGCCTCACTGGTTAGATTTGATGTGTTCATGTGTAAAAACCTGTCTAAGCTTCAAATATCTGACCCATCTGGAGGATTTTTAAATGTGTATATTTACTTAATTCAATTCCAGCATTTAATAACTATAGGCTTGAAGTTTTTCTTTAAAATAACATTTATTTCCAGCATATTCATACAATGTGACAGCACAGTTTGTAACTTCTGAAGAGGAACTGACTCCATCCAGCACGTTGTCACAAAATATCGGAGCTGACTAGAACAGATAAATGAAAAGTCAAATATAGCATATAGCATTTCATATTATCAAATGCAATATATAATACAGGCAGTTGGAAATGAACTAAAACAACAGAAGAAGGTGGGATAAGTGAAATAATACATAAGGAAAAAGGGATGGCATTTACATAACATTAGTTCAACTTTTACAGGGTTAACATCCGTAAACTACGTGTTTTAATAACTTAATTTTGTCCCATTTATTTGTCGGTGAGTGTCAGAGGAATGCCTATTTTCATTTTAATTTAGTGTGCTTTTAAACAATTCTAATAGCAATAATAGCCACTCTAATAAATCATTTATTGGTAACCTCAATTTATTTTCCTGCAGAACTGACAAATAAATCAGTGATAATAAAAGCATGTAAGTAGTTTCAGCCTTTTGTGCGTCTGGGTTTACTTTACATTTAATTCCCAGTTTTCATGATTTGTTTTGGAATGTATAAAATATCCTTTTCAGTTTCACATTAATTTTTATTGATGGCACAATGAGGCTTATAAATGGGGACTGTCATCCTATCTTTTAAAGTGTAACACATAAAATTATTTTTGAAGATTACACATGAGTGAATTTAGATTCTCCCCCTCTGACTACATGTCAGATAATCCCATCATGTACAGTTTGCCTGCAGCCAAACACACATCACAATTATTTTTTTTCGCCAGAACATTCAACACTTGTGGCTGCAAATACAACGGATCGTGTCTGTGTGGTCAGGCCGCCCGCCTCACTGTTTGTCCGGTGTGTTGTTGACCAAGGGCCCGTACAGGCCGCTGGCGTAGGCCTGCTCCTTGTGCAGCATTGTCCTGTCCCTGATCAGGTCGCTGAAGGCGTATTCCATCGGGGGTCTGAAGCCCAGAGTGGGCATCAGGCCGGTGGTGGAGTAGGGCGTCATGAAAGCCAGTCCGCGGCTGTGCGCAGAGTAGGCCAGCCGCAGCGGGTTCAGTCCCAGGTGGGTACCCAGAGGATAGGTGCTGGGGTCGGCGCCGAAATGCGGGGCGTTGGGCTGGAGAGGGGAGAACGCGGAGCGGTTACTCAGCGTCATGGCGCCGGGTAACAAGGGCCTCGTCGGGGCGGCTGTGGATGCGGAGGAGGGCGGCGGCTGCGCGCTTTGGAGCATCCTCTCGGCCGTCCACGTCTCCTCGGGCCCGACCTTGTTGGATCCCTGTGCGCCGCTGTTGTTGAGGATCTGCTCGATGGCCTGCACCACGTCTTTGCCGCAGCCCTGCAGCACGAGCTCCAGGACGCTGCGCTTGTGGCTGGGGAACACCCGGGTCAGGATGTCGATGGCGTTCATGTGCCGGGAGGCCGCGGAGGAAGGGGAGGGCTCCTGCTCGTCCTTGTCGGTCTCGGAGCCGGAATCGGAGCCCAGAGAACTCACGGACCCAGGAGTCTCCCCTCCGTCCTTCAGAGGCTTGGACACGGGTGAGCCGATGAAAGACTCGCTGTCTCCGTTCTCCGAACCTGAGCCTCCGTGCCGGCCGTCTGGAGAAGAGATGCCCGGGGCTGAGTCGCTCTCGGTGGATGCTGGTTTTCCCAGGGACTGCTGCGGAGTGGCGGAGTGATGGCTCTTTGCAAACAGCTCATACTTCTGGATACTGGAGTCTGACGACACAAATCACAGCTGATTAGATGAATGTTACCACAACATTACATACAACACTGTTATTAATGGTCCAGCCGTAGATGAGCGCGTTTAACCTAACTGCAATATACCTCTGACAGGTTCATTTAAACGGAGCATAATATTGACACCTTTATTATAGAAATAAATAACTAAGTTCAACTTCATTACTTTCGCCGCTCTCTTGCGCACGTGTTACTGTACATACAGACAACTGGCCTCGTCCTGTTTATCTACACCTGCTGCCCTCACCTGAGTCTCTCTCGCTGCTGACAGAACCGTACACCTCGTAGTTGGGCCGAGGTGGGATGATGCCGTTGGCGGCGGCCAGGGCGAGTCCCTCCGCGGTGCCGTAGAGCAGCTGCAGCTCCCGGGCCTCGTTCTCCTCCTGCGCCTGCTGCCGCCGCAGCGCCACCTGCGCCGCCATCACCCGCTGCCTCTCGGCGATCAGCGTGCACTTGGCGCACATGCAGTCCTTCCAGCGGCAGTAGCGCTTGTGGCCCTTCAGCGCGGACACGACGCCGTGGTTCCTGCAGCGGGCGCACTTCGGGGTGCGCGGGTACTTGTCCGAGGTGCGCAGGATCAGCTGAGGGCCGCGCATCAGGCTGCTGGCCATGGACACCGGGATGGAGCCTGCCGCTGCTGCCGCTGCTGCCGCGGCCGCCAGTCCCGGGTGGACCTGCGAGGCAGAGGAGACTGAGGGGTGCTCCGGTCTCAGATCCATGCCCGTGTTCCTCACTGGTGTTAACAAACTATGAAAAACAGAACTAGGTGGCTCTGAACTGTGTGCGTAAATTAAACGGATGTTGAGACGATCACATCTGCTCTGGGCTTCTCAGCATCTGCGGGCAACAGGTGAAGTCAACGATCCTCGTCTATACATAGATTTACCGCACAAGGTGAATATATAAATATAAATCTATCAGCGAAAGTCTGGCGTACACTGTCCGAGAGTCAGTGGCAGAAGCAGACTTTAAATCCGTGAAGCGCAGGAGCGAAGAGCAGCGACCGTTCCTCCGCGTGCGCAGCTCAGAGTGTCCGGGAGGAGCCGAGCTTGTTACTCGCTGCAGCCTGAGACACTAACTTCCTCCAGAGATCGTCAGTGGATACAGATCCCTCTCTCCCCCTCTCTATTGTTGCTCCTACGTTTTCATTAGACAAATTTGACAACAATGTGGCGTCTGTCATTGGCCAAAGGGGGAAGAAGCACTCTGATTGGCCTGCCTCTTTTTCTTTTTTTTTTCAACTGTGTCCACCTGAGTTCTTTTTCCAAATATCAAGTGTTAAGAATCTGAAGGGAGTTTCCCGGAAAGCTCTAATCGATGCAGTGTATTTCCAGAATAGACTAAGTTTAAATAGATTTTAAACAATAGCATATTATATTAATTCAATTTATGGAGGTAAATTCGATTCATCGTAGACTTGCATGTTGCCGTGCAGGACATTAAAAGGCCATAAAATGAACAAAACCCCGCATCATTTCTCAGTATTATTCTTCAGAAACAGTCTGTATCATTGTCAGGACATGACATCGTGTTAATTACAGACTCATGTTTCCCCCCAAAATAAAGATGGTGCGTGACTGTAGTGACGTCAGACGGGCGGGTAAGTAGCCATATTTATTTGATTGATTCGAGAAGAAGTTCATTTTACTCTGTGGGATAAACGGTCTATATTTGCAGCAGGTTAACTTCGGCACAATGATAGCGATGATGTTAAATGGTTCACATGGAGCGATACAGGAAAATAAGTGGAGATTAAATGTTTAGATTTATAAACATTTTATTATGTCGTCTGGGAATTTATTGGATATTTTAATATATGTTATTTGATGTCATATGTATGTTTCATGCAGCCTGTTACAAAGCACAATATGTTTTATCAGACATCGTTACACTTTGAAAACGAAATGAAAGAATGAAATCCTCTTGGTCGTTGTTCGGAGCCAAACTATAAACACCATTTCTTATGTGTCTTTATTTGATATTTTTTCAACTGTATTTATTTTTTGTCACATCAAGCTCAAAACTGCGATACACAAATATAAAATGATTTCAAATTATGATTATTTACTTTTTATTTCGATCGTTTCTGTGCTGAAAAAAAACCACAATTATTTTAATGATCTTAATTATTTTCCTCTCATCAGTCCAACGCTCCGCGTCGCTTTACGAGAAAATATGTTGATGCGCTTTTGTGCGTAATTATAAACGGCACGCTTACTTATTCAATTGATCACAGTTTTAAAATAATTTCAGAAACAGTAATCGTTATTTTGAAATCTGTATTATTTTTATTTAGAAGAACATTTAGAAATTATTATTCTTATTTCAACGTGTTTTCTTTATCGAGCTTAAAGCAAAGGCTACATAACCAATAGATAGATATATGGAAAAAATAGAACATTTGAATTAAGCAATTCAATTACTACAATTAATAAAATTAATACAAATATGTTTTAAGATAGGCACAGTTTGATTAATTAAACAGACTGTAATTAATCACCTTTAATAGAAAATAATAATAATAATATAGATATAATAATCATATTTATATGTAGCCTACTGAATACACTTATAGGACGTGTTTGGGCTCCAGGTTCTTCTTCATTCTAAATTTGACCTTTATTTATTTATAATTGTATTAGACATAGAGGAAACCACAGGATTTAATGGTCAGTATCCGCAGTAAATCCTCTCAGTAAACTGAACTGATCGGAGGTGACTCG